>NC_068569.1:45287217-45587217 GCF_025698545.1 Gossypium raimondii | reverse complement strand
AGGGGTGAGTTTACGAAAACTCAGTGTGTAATCCCACAAAAAACAAACAATAGCAAATCACAGTGCATAGTTAAAGTAGTCTTGGGCCTAAGCCCTTTTTCAGTATCAGTAACAATTTGGGCCTTAGCCCATCTCAGTACAGTATCAAATATGTAGTAGGGCCTTAGCCCATCACAGTATCAGTAGCAATCATGCAGTATTCAGTAACAAAGTCCTACCCAACCAGCCTCTACACACCATCTCTGTCCAACCCTACCCTACATCCAGGTAGTACCGAATGCGGCACAAAACAGTAATTTGCAACTAAGCTGCCAGTATGTTAGGCTTAAGAGCCTCTCAATACACTTCCTCCAAATATAATTAACCCAACCCCATGCAATGCAACATACAAGTCATGACATGCTATCTCAGGACATCAATACATATAACCAGTTCATTATACAAGCATACTATCATCATGCTCAACACATATATAAATCAAACAACCAGTTCATACAATTAAGGGTCTAAGTGATGCTTATCAACCCTACAATAGGTTCACAATCGACTTGGGCGACTCGTGCAACCATAGCAATCAATTCAGTGAAAATGGGCTCACACGCCCATGTGGTTTGCTCGTGTGGCCCACTCGACCCAAATTAGCTTTGGCCGCGTGGTCCATTTTTAATGTAACTCGTGCTAGCTAAATATTCATATATGTTTTCACTATTTACTTATATGTTCCTTCAAAGTTGTCTACTTGAGTCACTGTTACTAAATTATTTATATCTTGAGCTAAAGAATTCCAAATTAAGATCACTTAATGTATTTGAAACTAGACTAAAATACCTTTCTACCATAAAATTTTCATAATTTTTGGTTCAACCAATAAGTACAGTAAAATCTTCAATCTTACCCCTGTTCTGCTATCTAACAGTTTTGACCTTTCTTTGCTAAAAATAATTATCTCTTAGTACAAAATTGGGATGATGTTACCATTTATTTCTATTAAAAATATACTCATTAATAATTTAAACATGAAAATTTTAACTCCTAATTATTTTTATCCAATTTTTGATGATTTTACAAAGTTAGAACAGGGGAACCCAAATTCATTCTAACCTTGTCTCAAAAAACTTATTATATCTCACGATTTACAATTCCATTACTTACAACGTTTCTTCTATGAGAAAATAGACTCAATAAGCTTTAATTCTATATTTTGTTCATCCTATAATTTGATTTCCATAATTTATGCTGATTTTTAAAAGTTAGCCTACTGTTGTTGTCCAAACAGCAAGCAATTTTGGCTTTTTGCCGAATCTCATTTTCTGCGTTTCGGGTACACACCTGGTTTTGTTTGATGCTAAAATAGTCCCCGAGCACTCCAAAGCCTACAATTGAACAAATAACACAAATTTAATCTCACATAACGTGATTCCAAATCGAACTCGTATCGAGGTTTTAACCCATAAGTGACTAAACCTTACCTTCAACCAATAAACAATAATTCCCACACAAACTGAGACTACGATTGGAGATTACGAGCCCTTGAATCCTCCCTAATGTGTATAAACAAAACACTTTAGAAGAAAGTTAAAAAACAGAGGCAAATCACTTATCTAAAACTTACCGAACAATCGCAGACAAACAAGAAGCGACACGAGGCAAAGTGAGAAAAGAAAAATCAAGAAGATGAAGGGTGAAAGAGAGCGGAAATTCGGAAGCAATGAAGAGAAAAATGGCAAGAGGGTAGAGGGATTTTGGGGAAAGTAAAAAAATAAAAAAAATTAACAGAATATTTGATAACCACCCCTTATTTCTCTCCATCAAACTCCCCACTAAATCCACTACTCAGATTTTTAGTCCATCCCAAACTCTCGTAGACGCACGAGCAAAAATAATGCCCGCGCCAATATTTGAACACAGGACCTCCTTCACACTAACACTCCAATTATTTTTCAACTTTTACTTAAAAACCTACTAACCAAATATAGGGCTTATTCATAAAAATACCAAAATTTGCCTAAGTCCTAGCTTGGACTTGGGACCTCCCAAACACACCCAGAACACATAACCACTAAAGCAAACATATATTTTATGTCACACATTCACAATACCCAAAATTAAAATTTTGGGGTGTTACATCCTAAGGAATAATAATCATGTAAACAACTTAAAAGTTATAGCAAAACCAACATGTAGTTTACCACATTGCCTTATTCCCAAATAAAAAATAAATAGATAATAAACACCTACGAAGTAACACAAAGACTTACTTAGATCACTGCTTGAGAACCACACTGCTCACATCGGCACACAACTAATATGTAATGGTTTAAGAATGGAGTGGGTGAGCTTAACAAACACAATAAATGCCTAGAACAACTACCATGCAAGCAGTTCATCAAGCATTGGTGAAGCATATAAGTAGCTAATTATAACAACCTTAACTTAGTTGACACATTTTACATATTTTGCATATTCAGTAGCCTATTTACAAAGTAAATATATTCACATTCATGCATACATCACAATACATACAAACATATTTATAATTTACAATTTAAGATAATTTGGCACTTGAGCTATGAAACGCAAAAGTGGGCACTACCACCATTCATTGGATACACGGATTTCCAACACACCTCATAGACTCATAAAATCAAACATGTCCCATAAGCGAAGCATATAGCTCACACTCTTCTTATTTCCCCTCATATGTCCCATTGAATGGAGCTTAGGTCACATTCCCTTATCCCTCCAAATGTCCGAGGGCCTGAATGCCCAAAATCACATATACATATAAATAAGTACTCACAATCCTATGGCATGTCAATTATATCCAATGGTGTAGCATCCTTAACCATATCCGTCGTTAGATTAGGGTTATGAGGCATTACCTAACTAGACACAGTTCAACACATTAATCTAGGTTAAGTAATCCACATGGCATAATAGGCATACATATATATTATACATAAGTAAGCATCTCCATATAACCACATACAATTGAAATAATTTCTAATTTGTACACATTTCACCATAGCCACATTAAATATTTATGGACACAAATATCATTTCATAGTATACCAAATTTGTATGCTCTATAACTAATCCAAAGTACATAAGTACAACCGATCCATTAACCATATATTCGGTCCTCAAATTTAATCTCCAATGATCAGCCAAAAACATTCATAAAACATTTTCATTATTTTCCATTTCTAATCGTACTCAAATAACCAATGCATCATCAAAAATATACTCTCTCTTTTTTTTACTTATAGGAACTTAAATCCCAAGTCAAAAATGCATCCAACCTTTATCTCATTGAACAACTAAATCATGTCATCATCTACCACACAAGATATGCCACATAACATACTTCCAACATGAGCTACTTATAAGGCCGATTATATATCATACTTTTTATTAATCATTACCGAATCATATAACCAAACACCAAAAACATATATACCTTAAGATGTAGTTTCAATATAAGCATAAATCATGACCGAATACACACAACCATTAACATCGTAATCAAGCCATTTTCGCATGGCTATATATATATATACGATTTTAAAACCAACCATACCAAAACTAGCCTATACATGCCACATAACAAATATCAAAGCATTTATTTACCGAAGCTAAAACTGGATAGTGTGATAAGGTCTCTTACGACTTCCAACCTGAGCAAGTCTCTGAAACTCTATAAACATAGGAAAAGCACACAGAGTAAGCTTTTAAGGCTTAGTAAGTCATAAGCAAATAAATCATCTCAATGATATTTATAATTCAGTTTAACTAGGCCGAATTTAGCAAATCTCAACCACATATACATTCATCATATTCGTAAATTCTTATGACCACATTAAGTAACTTCACTTATCTTATTTATCAATGAACATATAAACCATGCTTTCAAATTTGAATAGCAACCGTTAGCTTATTCATATAAATTAAATTTGCACATATTAATTACATAACCAACCAGAACAAGTCTTGCTTTACTAGCCATTTCACTTATATGCTAACCATGCATCATAACACTACCATCTTGATATCAATTATGTAATCCAACTTTCAAACCAAATTAACATACCTCAACACCATGTTTCATGTTTCATAATTCCCATGTTTCTAATATATGACCACGATTTCATATAACAAGCATATGTACACAACGTTCATTTGTATACATTCATTTCATTCATTGTCATATATTTCACATATCGTCATTTTAAACAGACTCACCTTTCAATTTTGAATAACATATACACTTCGTACGTACTTGAATCTAATATACTTCCACATATTCATTCATTTCTCGATATTTCCAGTTGAACCATTCGGAATCAATAAGGATACTCGGTTAGCTCGAAAAGCTCATACAATGCCAACATCTCAGATGTGGTCTTACATGTAATCAACTATCGATGCCACTGTCCCAGACAGGGTCTTACACAAAATCATATACGATGCCAATGTCCTAGACATGGTCTTACACGTAAATCTCAAATTGATGCCAACATCCTAGACATGGTCCTATACGAAATCATGTACTGTCATGGTCCAACCATGGTCTTTTCCGCCGATTCATCTTTCGTTACAAAATGATTGTGTTTGATCCTGCGTTTCTACTTATTTCGAACATTTAATTTATGTTCCACAATTAAATCAATTATATGAAAACATTCATACTATCTTTCATCAATTCCATAAATATACATTAAAGTTCGATTATACGAACTTACCTCAAATCGCAGATGATTATTCCATGACCTTCTATTTTCCCCAATTTATAATCGATCTATTTGTTTCACGATCAAAAATAATAAATCAATTTGTTAACTAACTCAAATATCAAATCAAGTCCAAACTCAAACCATTCTATCATTTAATTACAATTAGTAAAAACATCTTTATTCCTCACAAATGGTCAACACAAACATAGTCATTATCCAATTCATTCCAATTTGGACAACATAAATACAAGTGGGAATTTATAATAGTTCATGAAACCTAAAAGAAAGTCTCAAAGACTTACATATTTAGATAGCATTAAGATACTCTTTAATAAACAACATTAATACAAAAAATCAAAATATGTCAAGTATAATTAGGTATTTATTATCAATTCAGACAGCAATCAAATTCTGTATTCCAGTAGCCCAATTGACCCACTGAAACAAACTTTAATAATAATTAACAGTTAACTTATTAAAGCAGCACTTATTAATAACTAATTACACTCTTTGACAATTTTAAGCAACATTAATTAGCATTATTATCACCTTTTTCTCTTGTTGTAATAAATAGTCCATAAACCACCCAACAATATAAACATACGGCTATTTATCACTACTTAGGGTCAGTTCTTCATTGCTTTTAAAAAGTGCTTTTGAAAAGTGCTGTGGAAAAGTGCTTTTAAAAAGTGCTTTTGAAAAGTGCTGTGGAAAAGTACTTTTAAGAAGTGCTTTTAAAAAGGTTGGTTTAAAATTTGAGTGTTTAGCATTGCTATCAAAAATTGCTTTTGAGAAATAAAATGTCCATTTTAGACATGTTATTATCAAGTAACAAATATACATTTAAATAATATTTAAATTAGTTAATATTATTATATTTTAGTAAGAATATAAAATTTATTATAACTTGTTGTTAATATTTTAATATATGAAATATAAATTTTAAATATTTTTAAGCAATAAATATTAATTATTTATAAAATTTAATTAGAATATATAAACTATATTTTAAATATTTAAATATAACCATTAAATATTTGTAATTAGTATTTTAAAAAATATTTTTTTATTTTTAATTAATTATTTTAACACAATTGTAATTAAGCACCAAGAAAAAAAATAAAAATACCATGTTATTGGAGGGGTGAAAAAGTAATTAAGCATCAAAAGTGCTTTTGGGAGAGGAAAAGCTAAAATTTTTAGCTTCTCCTTCTCAGCTCCTTTTCAGAAGTGCTTTTCAAAAGCACTTCTGAAAAGCTAAAAATTTCAGCCAAAAGCAGCTTGTTCTTCACAACTTTTCTTTCAAAAGTGCTTTTAGAGTCAAAAGTGTTTTTTTTAAGAAATGAAGAACTGACCCTTAATCAACTCATTAACTAACACTTAAGACATAAATTCTGTAGCATTTACTCTTCTTTTATTCTCATTTAATAACTTTAATAATGGTTGCATTAACCCCTTTAACATTCAGATTTTTACACATAAGCTGCAACCAATAAATATCATTAATTTAACACTTCAAAAGGCATTCAGTCATACATATGTGTAACGCTGGGTTTGTGCAAGTGTACACAGTCGTTATCAAGTAATAAGTAAGTATCGAGTTATCGTCTCCACAGGGATTGTATTTGTGCTAAGTCTTTTAATTTGTAAAATTATATTAACAGTTCGGTAAATAAAAACACAATATAGTTGAGAAGTGGTGATTAAAATATATTAAACTAAATGCAATAATCTCTAATGCAAATTATCCTTAGTATGCAAACTATATGAATGAAATAGATTTTAGTAAAATTAAACACAATTTGCAACAATTATAACATAAATAAACTAGGACAATTACTTTAATTAAACTCAATTTATTATTAACATGCTTAATAACATTCGGAAAAACATTCCATGACAACTCAATCTTTCATGAGTTTAGAAACCACGTTAGGTCCTTTCGAAATCCTTTACTTAGTAAATACACATTTTACTGATCCTTATTTACTAAGGGTTTCTTAGCATTCGTGTGAGGTAACAGGGACGTGTTAGGTTTGAAACAATTTAATCACACAAATCTAAATGCAGATAACAGAACTTGGTTAAAGTTGTTATGCAACCTACAATTCAATCGGGTTAGGATCTAAATTGAGCATGCACATTTCAATTATGCGTCCATTAGTCGTCGTCTGGTTAGGATCGCTCAGCTAATTTAGGTGCATTTCAATCACATATGCATGAAATATAGACTTGATTTTAATTGAAAACATGATCGATTGAGGCACAAACATTATAAGCATAAATCAAGTAAAAATTATTTAATCAAAATAATCATTCTAGCTTAAATAAAATTAAGCTATCATTGTTGTAAACAAGAACAAAGAATACATAGCAAACATCTTTAAATTAAATTTAAAGAAAAGAAAGATTAAACCCAATTCAGAGTGGCTGTTACCCAAGACTCTGACTAACGAGGCTCCTTCGCTTCTTTGCGTTGCTCCTTTGCTGATGGCTCTCTAAGGTGGCCGACCAAGGGTTCTTTAAGAGGCTTAATTGCTAAAATTCTTATGCAAGATTAATGAAGGGGAAAGATAGCTAAAAGAGTTGAGAGAATGATGAATGAGTGAAAGATGATGGGATGAGGAATGATTGAAAAAGTGAGAAATGAACTCTTATTTATAGGTGAGGCAAGGGAGCTAGTTTGCTAAAAATAGGAGTGTCCATCCTTTGAAACTTCCTCCAAGAGTGGCAAGCCATGAATTGAGGAAAGGTGGCTGCTTTTTCCTTGATTTTTGGTCAATTTGAGTGCCACAACAACTCAGGACTAAGACTCGGTCATCAGCAAATCTTTGGGAAAATCTCTGATTTCTTTAACTCTTCAAGGACTTTGTATAATTAAACCAAAAAATAGTTTATGACATCCATGTGCAGCCGAAAATTGGGTTGACTTGGTCCCCAATTTGGACGGGTTTGCAATTAGAAGAAAACTCTCAGACCTGTCCAAAAATAGTAGATAGTTTAGAAGACCAAATAATATAATTTAACAACTTTAATTAATCAGTTTACTTAATTAATTAAAACTTAATTTATTAATGAAATATTAAAAGTGAATTATTAAATATAACTTTATATTTTATTATTTAATTTAATCATGCATGACCTACTTTATAGCTTAAAAATATAATATGCTCAAATTAATATAAAATAAGCCATTTTATGCATGAAAACTATATAATAAAGTATAAAATCACATTTTAATAATTTCTATGTCCTAATTTCATATTTTGCATATTTCATTAGTTTATTAAACACTCATTATATATTTATTATCTTCCCAGCTACATTAATGACAGTATCAAACACTCATTTTCTCAAGTTCCAGACATAATAAATACATCATTATATATTCATTGGCAACTTCAACCATTATTAACATAATTTAAAGTCACTTAGACCACATTTATTGACGTCTAAACAACAATTTACTACTGCATTAATACACCAAACAGCAGTCCATAAAATAGCATGCATACACCCTTTTCTAAGCATCCTTATCACCGCAATATTCAACAGCATCAACCATGATCGAACAGTAATAACATAGCAGCAATTAACAATACTAATAGGGGTACAATTTGAACAGCAATCTAACAGTTTTCCCCAATTCGCAAACACAAAAGAATAAAAGTTCAAGGAATGCTTGTTAATATTTCCCAACACCGATTCTATCAATTCAAATTTTGCTCCTTCCCTCACACATTCGGTCAAACTTAAATCAATAATTTAACCAAAATTCATCAATGAAAAGATATAGGCAAAGGAGAGTTTAGAAGAGTTACCCATCCACTTCAAAATTTTTAACTTCTAAGCAATCAATTTCATGGTTTTCCACTACATGCAGCCGGCCTCCTCTCTAGCTTCCATACTCTCCTTCATTATTATTTTCGGTTGAAGAGAATGAAAAAGATGAACATTATTATGGCTTTGTTTTATTTATTTCTTATTAATATACCATTTACTATTTTAACCTTTGTAATTTAATTAGAAAAGCTTATAACATAAGCCCATATCTGTCCATCCCATGGTTTAATGGCCAAATTGCAACATAAGGATCCCATCTTTAATTAATCAAAGCAATTAAGCACTTTAACAATTAGAATGCCACTTTTACATTTTACGCGATTAAGTCTTTTTATCAAATTAGACAACCAATCGGTAAAATTAAATCATGAAATTTTCACACATATCAAATAACATGTTGCAATTACCAAAAATAATATTAAAATAATTTTACGACCTCAAATTTGTTGTTTCGAAACCACTATTCCGACTAGGGTCTAAACCGGGCTGTTACAAATGGTCTCAAGTGTCACAAGGTCAAAATATTTGTTATTAAACACACATATATTGCTTACCGATTTTTTAATCATTGTTACTGCATATTTGCATCATAAGAACAATATTATCACTAACACTTAGCTTATTTGACAAGTCCAGATATGTAATTCCACAATAATAATCATGAACACATAACACATGTAATGGCATATCATCTTAATACACATTTTCACAATTCAACGAGCACATATTTAGAGTAGGGGTTTAGGCTACAACTAAATTCCCTAACAACGCATTGAATCGTGTCCAGAAGCAATTAATCTGAACACTCACCAATTCGCTTTCGTCGAAAAGCCAAAAACTCAAACTAGCCTTTTTCTAGCTCGTAGATGGTCCTAAAAAATTTGGAACTTCAACACAACAAGAACACATTTAGAAATTAGCTAATGACTCACCACAAGCAACCAAAAACATAAGCCTAAGCTATATCCCTATGTAACTGAAACCTTTTACATAGAAAGCTTTAAATTTGAATATCTCGGTCTATAATCAATATTTTTGCCTAAAACCAATTCGCCTACGACTAATTCCTAACCTTTAAACTATACAAAACTACACAATTCACGGTATCGACATTTTTCGACAAGTTTTGACTATTTTCACAAAAATTTATTAAAACTTAAGAAATATTTAATGAAACTTCAAAAAAATGTTTAGGAACCTCTTAATCATGTCAAAACCTATTGATTAACACTTTGAAATCACATTTTTACTCAAAAATCTAAAATTCACTATTAACGATCCTATTTTCAGCTTTTAATCAAAACATGTGATTTAGTAGCTAAAAATTTAGTTTCAAAGGCCTAATAACATTAAAAACTAATGGATAGACGATTGGTTACCTTTGATGGAAGAAAAATGAACTTTTGTCAAAAACCTGAAAAACTCACACGTGAGGAAGATGATTTCAATGAGATTTTTGGGTGTTTTCTTGAAATATTATGGAGGCTTAATGTTGGGAAAGTGAAAGAATTCAAGAGTATGGACTTTGGGATTAAAAATCAATTGGGAGAAGCTTTTTCAAACAAGGGACGACACAAACAATGCAATGGAGAAAACTAACATGAAAACGGCTGACGGGGAAGATATTAGGTTCAATTTTAAAATTTGGTCTAACTGCAACATAAACACTCTCAATTTTGACCATGTTATAAATCAGTTTTTTTTCTAAAATTAATGGTTTCTAAAACACTTTTTCAAATTTTTAAAATGTCCCTAAACCTCCTAGACTTATTTTGGGGTGTAACACCGCCTGTTATCTTTTTAATGCATCTACTCCTCAAGTTTGCTAGATTATCATCTCTCCCTTCTTCCCTATGACAGTTCCAGATCTCTAGCATCTTTTGTCGCTACCGCTAACACCATTTTAGGCAGTCGTCCTTCTATGTAGGTACTTCCGTTAAGCTTTAGAGCTTCCTTCGCTACTGCATGCGCCGTTTCGTTCCCTTTTCTTCCTATCTGTCTAAATTTGCATTTGTTGAATTTGTTGCTAAAAGTTTTGATATTTATAGTGTATAGAGTTAACACTGATTTATCATTTTCCTTTCTCTGTAATTTTTTAATGATGCTGAGGGCGTCTCCTTCCACCACAACCCTTCGGTAACCCAGATCCAAACCCATTCTTACTGCTTGTAGGCAAGCCAAAGCCTCTACTGCAAATGTCGTAGGGATTCGATTATTGACTTTCGATCTACAGTTAAGTATTTTTCCTTCTGGGTCCCTACAAACAATGCCTATTCCAAATTTAAATGTTTGTTTATCAAAGGCCCCATCAAAGTTTATTTTGATTTCGTCTGGTTTAGGTGGCCTCCACCGCTCTTCTACCACCCTTTGACCTGGTAATCTGTGATTTACCTCTTCCCATTCCCTCAAATATTTACAAATAAAGAAAATTGTATCCTCCACTGATTGGACCTTTTTCTCGTGCAGGATCTTGTTTCTCCTCAACCACATTGCCCAGATGCTGCAAAAAAAAAATAGTCTTATTCTGTATTCTTGTCGTATTGTTAAGTAACTCTCTTATCCACTGTTGATATCTCACTTCCTCATCTCTTTGTATAATTTGAAACCCTAATTCTTTCTATATGTTTTTTACTGCAGCACAATCTCTGAAAGCGTGTTCTGTCGATTTTGTCTCTACTTCCGCTTATAGTGTAGACTGCCCATAATTGGAATGTATCCATTGTACACATGCCAGTTTGTAATATTTATTTTTCCTGGAAAGTTTGTTTGCCATAGTTCTTTTATAGAAGAGTTTATCAATGTTTGCATAATTATTTGTATCATTATCAAGGTTAGGTTCCTTTTTTGTCAACCATATTTACCCGCTTCTTACAGTATATTCTCTTGATGGTTCACCACTCTAAATTCTAGAGTCATCTTGTTTGTAAAAGGAATTCTGAAAATTGCAGTAGCCTTCTCACTTATGAATAAACTGGTAATGGTTTCTTCCTTCCATTGATTTTGGTTAGGATCAATTAGGTCTGGTACTATTTCAATTCTATGGTTCCTAGCTGATTCTTTAATTCTATATTCCTCCAATCCAGGAACCCAAGCATCTTGCCAGATTGATATTTGGTCCCCCCTTCCCACCCTCCAAGCCATCCCCTCCCTCAGTAGTTTCTTCGTTGCCAATATGCTCCTCCAGGTATATGAAGGGTAATTTCTTAACTCTGCCTGCAAAAATTCACTGTTGGGAAAATATTTAGCCTTTAAATTGTGACGCCCCCTTTTGAAGTCACGATCTCAACCTATTATTTCTGAAGTTTTACAAATAAGGGTCACACGACCATGTGGAAGGAATGAGGCTGTATGGGGCTGAAACACACAACTGTGTAGCCCAACTGTGTGCAGGAAGCCAAACCGTGTAATACAGGTCACACGGCTATGTCACCAGATCGTGTAACAAACTGTGGTTGTGTGTGTACCAAACTGTAAAACTTGCAAACATTCACACGGCTGTGTGGAGGTAGGTGCTTGGGTTGTCATCTACAATCACGTTGAAAGGAAATTGTCCTAAATTTGAAAAAAAAAATAAAGAAAAATAATTTTAATTGTATTATTTCTCAAATTATTATGCTTCTATCTCATGCTAATTAAGAATTTTTTGTAGTGAAGTAGAAGGAAAAGAAGTTTGATGCTTTATGCTCGATTGAAATTGGGGATTTTGGAAACCTAATGACTATCAAAAGCATGATGAAGTTTGAAAATAGTCTCTCTTTTTTCTAATATCTCTTATACATTACATATAATTAGTGAAGGCAATCACACATGATTACAAAGGTCTATTGTTTTTTTATTTTTCCTAATTACATGAATTATTGTTACTATTGATCAGTAAATAGAATTTCGATTGGATTCATGAAAGTATGTTTACTTGTTCCATTGATATATAATGATGTTTTAATTATCGATTTGAGTTAAGTATTTCTTTAGGTTACATATACATTTGCATTTTCATTCGCATTAGTTTCATGTTTTAGAACAAACATGGTTCAAGTGTGGGGAATTTGATAAGTGCGTAATTTTTAAATTATTTGTAATATTTCTTCTTTTGAATTATGCTATTCATGTTCTTCATTATATTATTTATTATGTATTTAGGAATAATTGGAAAAAAAGGAGCGTAAAGTTTTTTTTGGCATGGTTTTATTTTCTCCATTATATTATTTTTTTCTATAAATAGAAATTATTAGAGGCAGTCAGGATATAGTCGCTCTTAGTTTTATTTTGATTTTTGTGTATTATTTTCTTCACGGATTGCTAAACCTTTCTTTTGTAGTCAAAGTAATATTCGATTGTTTGATTCTACAAATTTGTGAGATTGAATGGTTATTAATCTTTTCTTTGTTCTCTGGTATTTGCATGTCTTCTAGCTTAATTACAATTATTTGGGTTTGTTAAATATGTGGTCGGTATTTGATAACTTGGAATGATTGCCTTGTTAATTAGGGATTTAGTTGATTGGTTTCTAATATTTGTGACAATTGCATAATTATTTGTGTAGTGTGGGCATGTGATCTAACTTAAATAAACTCTGATTGTGTGTGTTGGTTAGAATTGAGCCTTTTACGTTCTTCATATTGTTGATAAATTAAATTCCTAAGCGATTGTTATAAGGTTGTTTCAACAAGGGAAGTAATTAATGGTCTTGATTATCAAAAAGCAAAAAAGAGATTAGGTTACTAGGCAATCATCGATCACTATAACGAATTTACTAAAGAACATTGTCATTCATCTTTGCATCAATGATCAAACCCTTGAATCAAACGAAGAATTTTCTTTTACTAGAATTTCATCTCATTGATTTTCTTCAAATGTATTTATTGTTTTCTTTGCATTTCTTCAAATCTTAATTTTAATTTTTAAGTTTTTCTTTTAAAAAAAAACCCATTTTTATTTATTTTATTTGTTTTAGTTGAAGCAATAAAATTATTACAGATTTCTGTTGTATTCGACCTTACTTACAATTGATTAGACTTGTCCATGGGTCAACCCTTGACACAATTTTAGGCCCAGTTTTGTCTCGGCTCAAAAAATGGGTCTAAAATTTTGCTCAAACTCGACTCAGATAAAAATGTTAAAATCGAGGCTCGACCCACCCGTATTAAATTTTTTTATATTATTTTTATATCTTTTAAATATAATACATCAAAATCACTAAAAACATTAAAATAAATGTTTCCCAACAAATTGAGAATAAATTTTTAAAAAATTATACTTAAATAACAATAACATAGGTGCAACTTAACAAGCAAATGTCTCTAAAATAGTAACAAAATTAACAATAAAATAAGAGTTATACAATATTCAAACAATAATAACAAAATAACAGTAACATAATAGTGAAATGACAACAAAACAGTGAGAAAACAAGAAGAAAATAATAATTTTTTTTTCTTTTTACAAATTCGGGTCGAGCCTAAGCCAAAAAACCAAGCCTAAGGCCCGGTTCGTTTTTTAAATGAACCTTATTTTTTGCTCAAACTCATTTTTTTAAACCTATAACTTTATCTAAATACTCACACTTTTCAAGCGATCCTTTGACCCGAATCATAGACAAATCTACTATTGACTGTAAAGTTTCATTAATTTGAATAAACTTTATTTTTGTAAGCCTCAACAACGTATCATATAACTGTGATTCAAGATGCATAAAAGGAATTTATAGGATGCTAAGGTGTTGTACATGGAAGAATCAAATTTGAGTATTTTGTTGTAGCATGATTTTCGCACTTTGGAAGCAATTGCCAGCTTTTAATATCATTTTATTTAATAGAAATAGAGTTGAAAGATATGTATTTTTCAGCAGCATGATTTTCGCTTTCTCAACCAATTGCCTGATTCTAATATTTATTTCAACTTCTAACGTTGAGTGGTTCAAATTGTTTATTCATAATGTGAATCCGGTAATTTGTCCAGAATCCTTCATCTTTTGCATTTTAGTACTGTCTTTGAATTTATTAATAACAACAGCTGATATTGTTATAAAATAAAAGAGATGGAAAGAATAAAGAACAAAGAAAATATGAAAGCAATAAAAAATGTACTTTATTGATCAAAGGGATAATTTACAATGCTTCATCAGAGTCTCTATTTATAAGCATAAGAAGTATGAAAGAAGTAGAAATCTAATTCTAATAAATATTAGAATTTAAAGTACACCAAAATTTTATCTTGATCATGATGGACATCCACTTAATAAGATATTTATAACATTCCCCCTTAGATGTCCATTAGTAGATAATGTGCCTCGTTAAAACCTTATAAAGAAAAATCTTGTGGGATAAAAACCTAATGAAGGAAAAAGAGTACACAATCTATAATACGCATAATATGCTGCCTCATTAAAAACCTTACCAGGAAAACCCAATAGGACAAAACCTCAATTAAGGGAAAAAGAGTGCAACGCGTATTTACTCCCCCGTATGAAAACATCACATATTTTCTCATATTCTATATATTCAATCTTGAATACTAGTTTTTCAAATGATTATTTGAATGTATTTGATAAACATTTATATTACCATTCTTTTAAAAGTCATGAGTGAGGAAAATTTGGAGAAATATATTTTGATTTCTTCAAGAGATAACAAACTTTAATAACGATTCTTTTATAAAAACACAAATAGGTATTTTGGATCACTTTATAATCCTCCTTCAACTACTATTCACTAAGTCAAATTTACCACATATGTTCAAATTATTTCAATTCATATAAATGAACAATTTCTCGAGAATTTCAATATGCTTCTAGCATCCTAAATCCTTCAAGGATTTTAATATAAACTTTACTATATAGTGATTCATAAAAATTTGTAATAATAACCATTAGACGTAAGTTAAATCTTTTATGAACTGTCAGTTTAATAATATATCTAAAGGTTATTGCATCCACCACAAAAGAATATTATATCTTTTCATAATCAATGCCAGGACTTATCGAAAAACTTCGTATTCCGCTTTTGCAAAACTAATTCAATTGCACCGGCTTTATACCTTTAGATATTTGGACTACTGGTCCAAAAACTCCACGAATTTAATTGTACTTGAGTTGCGTCTTTCTATTTTGATCAATTTATTCCATATCTATATTTCTCAATAGATTTATTCAAGATCCTCCTTTTATTTCATTATTTCAATAATAATATTGCTTGCAAAATCATTGTTGATCACTTTTATTATTTGGTTCCACATTTTATTGAATTGAAATAAATTGTCGATATTTCTTATTTTCATTATTTTAAAATTCAGTTTCAGGTACCTGAATTTCTTCTGAAGTTTTACTTATTAGTTATGTCTTGGGTCTCTTCTAGAGACCCGCCTCCATTATATGACCACCTAGAAGAATTTCATCTTTAGACCTATCAATCTATTATTTATTCTAACTAATTGTCCTACTGGAACTTTGATTCAAATTAAAATATTAGATAATATATAACAATTGGTTATTCTCATTAAGTTTGTAAATACATCTAACAGTTAACTTGTAATGAGTTATCCTTATTGAACTTCTGGTTCAAATTATTCTCCCCCTAATTCATTACAAGTTATTATTTCTCTCCCTCTAATGTCGGGAAAACTATCGAATCAAAATTATAATCACAAATCATGACATAATTGAATCTCGAATACATTCAAAACATCTAATAATATAAAGAAACTTATAATTAATATATATTCCCAACTTTCTTTGAGGATTCACTCATCTTTGTGCGTCGTGGTGGAGCAATTGGAACATATACGTACTTACAAAAATTCAAAGATGAGAAATATTTATCTCTTGATCAAAAACCAATTGTAATGAGAGTATTTATAACTTATTGGCTTGATGCATACAACATATAAATCAACATAATCTCATGTTGAAATAGAAAGTTTAGTTCTCATAAGTAATGATTTAGCTATTAGTTGGAGACATTTGATAAATAATTTAGCTAAATCATTTTGTGTATGAATATGAGCTATAGGATGTTCAACTTTTATCCCAATTGACATGCAATAATCATTGAAAACTTGGGATGTAAACTCACCAACATTAGCAAGATGAATTGTTTTAATTGCATAATCTAAAATTAATCATTTAAACAAGCAATCTTGCAAACAACAAGTTGCAAATTGATAACACATATGTGATTATTTTGTAGATGCATATACCAAAATCATATAGAATAAGCAACATATGAGAATTCTTTTAAATTAAAGAATCTTTCGGTTCTTTAATGAATGTTCATATTAATTATTAATTAATTTTTGCATCATATATGATCCAGGATGGTCTAATTGGTCACGCCAAGTAGTAAATGTATTTGTATTAGTAAACTTTTGGTTTACTTAATCATGTTTTTCAATTGTACTAATAATGTAAATATAAATTTTGACAATTGATAATTTTATCGTCATTCTTTTTATTTTGTACTCACATATAAGCAATATTGTGACACTTACTTTTAGAAATGTCTATATCAATGTGAAGTCTATAATACCACTAAGTCAATAAATATAATTTCTAAATAATTATATGCAATATTCGCTTGTGGAATAGCAAATTTTGTGCTTTTAGATATTAATATATTAGCTCTTCGGAACTTTCAACTAATTTTGTACTATCAAATATTGGAATAATATATTTTTTATTTTAGTACCAAATAAGATAAATATTTTCTATCTATAATGATAGAATTCATTACTACATTCTCATATCATTCCTCAAAGAATAATTACAAAAATAAAATATTTGGGCATACGCTATATATGTGGCCAATAATCTTTCATATTACATTGATATCATAAGTTATCTTTACCGTTTGAAAAGTTATCTTGAGAACTCTCATTGTTCTCTTATTTATTACTATGTTCCCACTTTTAGTGGTCCATGAGTATATCTTTTATTTTCTTTATGTTTACATTCACTTCGGGGAATGCAACAAATCTAGTAGGACGGACTTATAAACACCCCAATAGATTATTTATTTCATAATCACCATCACAAACATGCGTGAGATTTCAAATCAAAATATATCTATTAATATTGTCATGATTAGTCTCTGATTATAATAAACATGATATAATAAATAAAATATACTTGAAGATCTTTAATATCATCGTCATCACCATGATTCATTATGAGATTGAATCTTTCAACATCCTGAATATGAAGTTGTAAGGGTGAAAGTTTAAGATGAAAGAGGAATTGGATTTGGGGGATAACTTCGAAAGATTTTGAAAAAAATAGAGAATCATCGTGCTGATAATGTGTTATAAAATAAAGAGACGGAGAGAATAAAGAACAAAGAAAATATGAAAGCAATAAAGAATGTACATTATTGATCAAAGGGATAATTTACAATGCTTCATCGAGTCTCTATTTATAGGCATAAGAAGTATAAAAGAAGTAGAGATTTGATTCTAATAACTATTAGAATTTAAAGTACACCAAAACTTTATCTTGATCATTATGGACATCTAGTTAATAAGATATTCATATGAGATATATAAGTTTTGAATTATTTTTAAATTGATGATGTGTCATCCATTAAAGTGACACTTGTTAAGAGGAGAAGTCCTTCAAAACTGAAGCTTTCCAAAATACTCAAAAACTTTGTTGTATTATATAAATACTAGTTTTTTTATCCACAATTTATCGTGTATATTATTTAATTTTTTAAAATATAATATATATAAAATTTTGGATTAAATTCTTTTGGATATTTTTAGTTTATCGTGTATAAAATTTTGGATATATTGGTAGTATATTTTTTTTGTTTTGAGCAACATTGAAAAATTGGCATGTGTTTCTTTTTTAAAATATTTATTTTAAAATATTTTACTATACCCCTATAGAATAATTGTCAACCTCCTAACCCAACTTATGAAGCGTAAAACTCCATACCAAATAATTTCCCTAAAACTTTTTGCTAAATTATAATAAAAAATTTAAAAAATATCTATGGTCATATTTTCCGTGAGCACCCTTAAATAATTTAACAAAATATGAATGGTTCTAAAAGGAATTCACCCATTCACAAAAAGTTACAAATATTTTAAAATTATTATTTTAAATTAACAAAAAGTTAAAAGCAATTTTATGCATTTAAAGGAGTGAATATTGCTATTGGTTAAAATAAACAATTTATATGTAACCATTAATTTAGAAAATAATACAATATATATTAATTAATATATGATTATGTAAAATTATATAATTTTACATAAAATAACTATAAGATATATATATATATATATATATATATATATATATATATATATATATATATATGATATGATTTGTCATGACACTATATACATATGAAAGGCTTAATTTGGTAATATTATATTTTGAGACCTGAGCAGTGTTCAGCTAATAGGTAAGTGAATTAAAAATTAGCAAGTAGGTTAATTATTGACCTTTCATGATGTAAGAAGGAAAACGGTCATTTTTAAAATAAAAAATATTAAATTATAAATTAAATTTTAATTTAATTATAATAAAATAAAACAGAATATGAAAATAATTAGGTAATAGTACTAATGGGATAAAACCGGAAATTATCCTAAATAATTTATGAAAGTTTACCATTTTAATTCAAAGCTAGAACTAGATTGGAATAGAAAACAAATAAATAATTAAATCTAAAACATCTCAAAACATTAGTTTTTTAATCCTCAATACTTCCATCGCTAATAAAAATTAAAACAATAAACGACAATTTTAAAATTTATTTATTTAATTAAAATACTATTATTATTTAAAATTAACCCCTGCATAATTTATTAATTAAAATCAATTATTATTATTTAAATTTGGTTTTAATTTTATACTTAAAATAACAATCTTTATTGATATCTTCACCTACATAATTTTAATTAATAATTAAATTAATTATTTCAAATTTATAAATAATATATATATTTGAAATAATATTAATTCAAAATTTTAATAGTTTTATAAAATAATATTTTGATCCTTATTTTTAATTTTTAAAATTTTATCAATTTCATAAAACCAATGCATAAACTATGTAATATAAGTATTTTAAATATTTAAATATTTAAATTATTGATATTATTCAAATAATGTAATATAATTTTAATATTTTATTTTATTTTTAAAATAATAGAGGTAAATAACACAATTTCCACGCGTCATCATAGTAGGTATGCCATGTGTCAATAAATTTGTGACACCCCACATCTGATGTAACAACTCGATTTTGGGCCTAATCGGAACAATAGTTTCGGGACCACAAATCCAACGAGAATAAAATTTATTTTTATTATATTTTTATGGTCTAAAATTTCACAAAATAATTTTGTGAAAATTTCGTTCGAAAATTTCGACGTTTGGGCACTCAATTTAGTCAAAAGGACTAAATTGTAAAAAGTGTAAAAGTTGAGATCTACATGTTAGAGGTGTCCAATTGTTATGAAATTTTAAATTGGAGGTCATTATATGGTAATTAGACCATTGGTTAAGTTGGTCGACAAAAATGGACATGGTTAGGCAAGTTTCCAAAGTTTTTCAATAAGGGCATTTTGGTCATTTAGTTATTAAAATGAATTAAAAACAAAATTAAAAGCCAATTTTTGTCCATCTTCAACCCCTAGGCCGAAAATTGCATGGAGAAACCATGGCTAGGGTTTTTCAAGCTTCCAAGCTCGATTGTAAGTCCGTTCTAGCCCCGTTTTTAATGATTTTTACATTTTTGAAATCCTCGTAAAAAGATTTACCTATTTTTACCATTATTGTGAACTAGGGTTTGTGTTTAAAAATTTAACCATGAATGATATGCATGTATTTTGATGTTTTATGGAAGAATATGAATGTTTGGAGTGTGATGAACGTTTTTTACTAAGTGATTTTCGATGAAAACGCCTAAAAGGATTAATTTGTAAAAGTTATAAAATATGTCACAAGTGTGTGAATAAGTGAGTATTGTGGACTACTATAGTTATGAAAATGGTTCGGCTAGGCCTGAAATGCAAGGAAATTGAATAAAAATTATTTTACGAGCCTAGGGGCAAAATTGTAATTTTGTGAAACTTTAGGGGCAAAAATGTAATTTTTCAAAATTGTGATTTTTGGACTAAATTGAATAATGTGAGTGTTAAGTAAGTTAAATGTGTTATTATAAATCAAGAAAGACGAGAAATTGACTTTGATCAGTGAAAAAGAAAAGTGAGAAATTTCCCGATTAAACCTCCGGAATAGAAAAGATACGAATGAAGTGACAATAATGATCACATGTGTGGCACGAGCTGTGTGCAGGCCACTATGTGAAAGAGATAGTAATGGTCACGTGTGTAGTACTATGTGCAGGCTACTACGTGTACCGGGTACCATTGATTATAAAGGTGGTTGCTGTGTGCTGATTCCACCGGGTATCATTGATTATAAAGGTGGTTGCTGTGTGCTGATTCCACTAGGTACTATTGATTATGAAGGTGGTTTCTATGTGCTAATTTCACCGAGTATCATTGACTATAAGGGTGGTGCTATGTGCTGATCCACCGTGTCTCTGTTATTATTCTGAAGTGTTCATCGAGAAATTGACTAAGTGAAAATACATTAGATCATGTAACAACTAAGTGTAATTGAATATGACTATGTGATGAATGAGTGCAGGTATAAGTGTGAAAATTTATGAACAATGTGCTCAATATTTGATCACACCATCGGTAAGATGCAATGGAGTAAGTGAAATTATGAAAGAGTAAATTTAGCAACAAAATAGTTTTGGACAGCAGCAGTTGTGTGATTTTTTAAAATCACCAAAAATGGTGGAAATTGAATTAGAGAGTGAATAAGGCATGAAATTAAATCTTAATTAGTCTATTTTCACATAAAAGAGACAAAGCAAGCAAACGAGTTTTATATTATGAGATATTTGAATTTTAGTGAGACAGAGCTAGAATGATTTCGGAATCCCCTGTTCTGACTTTGGAAAATCATTAAAAATTGTAAAAAAATAATTATGGGATAAAATTTATATGTTTAGAATATTGAATGAGTCTATTTTCAAAAGAAACAAATGAGAACATTATCTAAATTCTGTACTATGAAATAATTAATTTTTAGTAAAGAAAGGTCAGAACTATCAAGCAGTGAAACAGGGGAAATTTTAAAGAATAAATTTTAATTATTGGCTAATCCAAAAATTCTGAAAATTTTATGGTAATAATATATATGAGTCTAGTTTCAGGAAAAATTAACGAATCTTAATTTTGAGCTCTGTAGCTCGAGATATAAATGAATCATTGACTTTGAATCAGACAGTCAGCTTGAATTTACATATGGGAAAATAGTGAAAGTATGTATAATGTTGTTTAAGTGTGTTATACACATTAAGGATGTGGAATGGAGAGGAGGAGGAAAATTAGGAAATATATGAATGATTTGTGTATAATTGGTAATATGCTCGATTATAATTGATAAACAATGAAATAGAAATGATGCTTATATTTGCGCATTATTGGTCATGATTTAAGCTCATGTGGGAAAATAAAGTTTCATAGTATGTGTGTATGGTATATTTGGAATATGATTTAGCTTGAAGTAATGTCATGAATGGTTTATGAATTAACACCTGTTTGTAAGTTTGATACATTAATAAATGTTGTGCTCGTCCATGCTCATAATGCTTATGCTATATGTCTATTTGGTTAACATATTTGATATACATGTTTAGGCTTTGACCAAGTTGTGGCTGGATTATGCCACATTAAACTTATAAGTTATGCATTGAAATGGTAAGTGCCTAAATGGAAATATGCTTGTGATCATGACAGGGGTGGTAATGTAACACCCCTAACCCGTATCCATCGCCGTATTAGGGTTACGAGGCATTACCAAACAAACACAACCATTTTTAAAACCAAACTGATCACAAAACATGGAAATTAAATCATTTTCGCATAGCTATTTATAATTTACAATCAAAATCTAACCAACATCATACTCAAACCTATACATGCCATAAGATCGAGTTCAAATATTTAACAAAATACCAAAAGAAGTCGATAGTGTGATAGACTATGCTGATGATCCCCGAGCTCGTAACGCGTCACCAAAATCTATAAAACAAATGGACAAAAACAATCAAAGTAAGCTTTTATAGCTTAGTAAGTTTATAACATATTTAAAATACATATAAACAACATATGTATAATCATTATATGCTTAAAATCAAGTTACATACATAATCACTAATTGCATATGAAATTTCCAAATATACTTATCATTTGCATTTCATTGAATGCATGTCTATGATCTTTTAAATACATATGTCGAAAGCTTATATTTTTACTTATCAAGTACATGAATCAAATGCACATTTATACTTCTAATTCACATGTGCCGATTTCATACATGTATATTCAACAATTTAAACCGAATGTATATACACGTTTACGTAAATATTCGATTGCATAATATATAATCATATGTTTAATAATTTTTATAACCGAATGTGTATACATCTTTATTTCTGCATACATCCGAATGCACATATATACCAATCACATTATATAATCATTTGTATATATATATATTGAACAACCGTATATCACCATATGTAATTATAAATTCAACAATCGCATATTACCTAATATACATATGCTTTTATTAATTGTATATACCAAAGCATACAATTATATTTAACTAATGCAAAACCGAATGTAGGTATACACTTACCAAGTATATAAAACTGAATGTTTATGTATTCATCAATTTCATATAATCAAAATTATAGATATATCAATTGCATATTCTCACATAATTTGAGCAGATTCCCAAGACTTAGCCTCGCTAGGTTTTAAAAACGATTCAAGACACCGACTCTTAGCTTCTTGGACCTATAGTCCGAAATGTATCACCAGGCATTAAGCACGCTAGACGTAAGGTCTGAATTATTTCATAGGCATTAAGCACTGCTAGGCACATAGCCTGAATAACTGAGATGCAAAGTTAATCTTTCATATAAATCTTTATAACACACATAGATCTTTCTCAAAAACTATATCTCGATAAGAATTGTTTTATATTCAACTCTTCATAGCAACCTCACATTCGAACCACATATACATAATTCACAACATTAAGTTCAACTCAAGAAACTCAAATCCTATTTTCGATTCACATGTACAATTATATATAATTATTAACATTAGATTCAACTCAAAGAAACTTGTATCTTACATTCTAACCTCTTATATTTATATATATATATATATATATATATATTTCATTCAATTCAAAACATTGCATCATTTATTGAACCACATATATACATACAATTTATATCATTAAATTCAACTTAAAGAATTTGTATTACACATTCGAACAAAAAATATATTTATTTAATATATGCTATTAACTTCATCTTATTAAACTCAAGCATGAATGATATAACATATTCAATATTTGTAAAATAAAATTTCAACATTCCAATTTCTACTTGTATATCCGGCTAACAATATGAAAATAACAAAGCTAATTCAACTTATTAAACTTAAAACATACATTCGGCTAACAAATTTATATAATTCATTAAATCAAATTTAGCTTATAGAACATAAAATTCAGCTTATAGAACGTAAAATTCAGCTTATAGAACATATATATATTCTAATTTAATGACATACATTTCCTATTAGACTTACCTCGAACGATAGAAAATCGAAGTCGGACGATTATTCAAATAATTTGGCTTTTCCCGATCTAACTCCAATTTCTTTGGTTCTCGATCTAAATATTTTCAAAATAAGATAATTTATTTATTAACACATTCAATTTAATCCAAAAACACATAATTTGGCAAATTACTATTTTGCCCCTAATATTTACACTTTTTGCAATTTACTCCCTATTGCATAAAACACAATTTATACAAAATTTGCCCATACCACACAAGGGCCGAATATTCATGGTTCTCATACAAGTTCACACATTGCATTTATTTCACATTTTAGTCCCCCAAAAATTTAATTTCACAATTTAGCCCTATTTACTCAATTTCACTAAAAATTCCAATACAAAACATATTAATCTATCACATATCTTTCATTTTTCATCATCAACTATCACAAAGTCCAAGCATTCATCAATGGCACATTTCAAAATCATCAACAATTCACAAAATTAAAACATGGGTTTTGAAGAACACAAAGTAACGATCTCAAAAACGTAAAAATTATCGAAAACCGAACAAAACGAACCTTGAATTTAAGCTTGAATATGGCCGAAACTTAACTAGGTTTTAATGGCTTTCTTCCTTCTTGGTTTCTGCTAAGAAAGATGATAATCATCAAATGTTTTTTTTTATGTTTTTTTAACAATCATATATTATAATATTTGTAATTTACTAATTTAGCCTTATTTAAATAAATATAACTTATATATAAAATAAGGTTAGTTTTGTCCTTAGCCATCCACTAACTATTTAATGGTCTAATTGCATGTTTAAACCTTCCAAATAAAAAGGCAACAACAAATAGATACTTTTAGCTTTAACCCCTAAATTTTTATTTTACGCGATTTAATCCTTTTTATTTAATCAGACACTCAAACGGCAAAATTAAAGCACGAAATTTTCACACTAATAAATTCACACATAATGAACACAGAAAATAATATAAAAATATTTTTTCTAAATCGAATTTGTGGTCTCGAAACCACTATTCCAATTAGGGTCAAAACCGGGTTGTTACAACTCTCCCCCTTTAGGGATTTTCGTCCCCGAAAATTCTTACCGGTGAATAGGTTTGGATAACGCTCTTTCATCGTATCTTCTGACTCCCAAGTTGCTTCTTCAACTCCGTGTTTATGCCACAATACTTTAACTAACGGAATTTTCTTATTTCGTAATTCTTTGATCTCACGAGCCAGAATGCTAATCGGTTCTTCTTCATATGACATATCAGAGTTAATTTCAATCTCCGTCGGACTAATCACATGTGAAGGATCAGATCGGTATCTACGGAGCATCGAAACATGGAATACGTTATGAATCTTTTCTAACTCAGGCGGTAACATTAATCTATAAGCAACCGGTCCAACACGCTCTATAATCTCATACGGTCCAATGAATCTCGGACTCAATTTGCCTTTATGACTGAATCTGAGTATTTTCTTCCACGGTGAGACTTTCAAAAACACTTTATCCCCAATCTAAATTCGATATCCTTTCTTTTCAAATCCGCATAAGATTTCTGACGATCCGATGCTGGTTTCAGACTATCCCGTATCACTTTCACTTTCTGTTCAGTCTCTTTAATCAAATCAACCCCGTGTATCTTATTTTCACTGAGCTCGGTCCAATACAATGGTGTACGACATTTACGACCGTACAAAGCCTCGTAAGGTGTCATTTTGATACTAGATTGAAAGCTATTATTATAAGCAAATTCAATCGAAGGTAAGTATCGTTCCCACATACCTTCAAACTCGAGAATGCAACATCTCAACATATCCTCAAGTATCTGAATGATTCGTTCGGATTGACCATCCATCTGCGGATGGAAAGCTGTGCTAAAATGTAGTTTCGTACCTAAAGCATCTTGTAGTTTCTTCCAAAATCGTGATGTGAATCTCGGATCTCTGTCTGAAACAATAGAAATAGGTACACCATGCAACCTCACAATTTTTGAAACATACAATTCCGCAAGTTTATCGAGCGAAAAATCTGTGCGAATCGGAATAAAGTGTGTCGATTTTGTTAACCTATCAACAATAACCCAGATTGTATCTTTCTTGCTCGGTGTCAACGGTAAACCGGATACAAAATCCATCATGACTCTTTCCCATTTCCATTCAGGTATCATGATCGGCTGAAGCAACCCAGATGGTACCTGATGCTCGGCTTTAACTTGCTGACAAATTGAACATTTCGAAACAAAGTCAGAAATGTCTCGTTTCATACCATGCCACCAATAGTGCTGTTTCAGATCGTTATACATTTTCGTACTTCCCGGATGAACAGAAAATCAGCTATTATGAGCTTCATTCAAAATCGCCTGTACTAACTTTGAATTTCTCGGAACACATAATCGGTTTCTGAATCTCAAACAATCCTCAGCATCAACTAGAAATTCTGGATCAACATTTAAGTCACACTGAGCTCGTTTTGCAATTAAATCATCATCAGCTTTCTGAGCTTCACAAATCTGTTGAACAAGTAACGGTTTTGCTTTCAATTCAGCTACTATCGCACCATCATCAGATATAGCCATGTGTGCGTTCATTGCACGCAAAGAAAATAGTGATTTTCGACTTAAGGCATCAGCAACAACATTAGCCTTTCCCGGATGATAGTCAATCACAAGCTCGTAATCTTTTAGCAATTCTAACCATCGGCGCTATCTCAAATTCAGATCTTTCTGAGTCATCAAATACTTCAGGCTTTTGTGATCGGAATAAACATGACATTTTTTGCCAAACAAATAATGGCGCCATATTTTCAACGCAAATACAATAGCTGCCAATTCCAAATCGTGCGTCGGATAGTTCTTTTCATGCGACTTTAACTGTCTCGAGGAATAGGCTACAACTTTGCCTTCCTGCATCAAAACACAGCCCAAACCATTTAAAGATGCATCACTATAGATAACAAACTCTTTACCCGATTCTGGCTGAACTAATACTGGGGCTTCGGTCAAAAGAGCTTTCAACTGATCGAAACTTTTCTGGCACTTTTCTGACCATTCAAACTTAACGTCTTTCTGTAGTAGCTTTGTCATCAGGGTTGCAATCATAGAGAATCCTTTTACGAATCGTCTATAATAACCAGCAAGTCCCAGAAAACTTCGAACTTCTGAAACATTTCTCGGAGGTTTCCAATCAAGTATAGCCGAAATCTTGCTCGAATCAACCCGAATGCCTGATGCCGATATAACATGGCCTAAGAAACTGACTTCACGCAACCAAAACTCACATTTACTGAATTTTGCATACAACTGTTTATCTCGTAAAATCTGTAACACAAGCCTCAAATGTTCAACATGCTCTGCCTCATCACGGGAGTAGATCAGAATATCATCTATGAATACTACTACAAACTGATCTAAATACTGTCTAAAGATCCGATTCATCAAATCCATGAAAACAGCAGGTGCATTTGTAAGTCCAAAAGGCATAACAAGAAACTCATAATGTCTGTACCTCATTCGAAAAGCAGTCTTTGGCACATCAGAGTCTTTAACTCGTAATTGATAGTAGCCTGATCTCAAATCTATCTTCGAGAACACAGTAGCCCCTTTCAACTGATCGAACAAATCATCAATCCGTGGTAACGGATACTTATTTTTTATAGTCACCTTATTGAGCTGTCGATAATCAATGCACATTCTCATTGTTCCATCTTTCTTTCTCACAAATAGAACTGGTGCCCCCCAAGGAGAGAAACTCAGTCGTGCAAAACCTTTATCAGTCAACTCTTGCAACTGTGCTTTCAATTCTTTTAATTCGGTTGGTGCCATGCTGTACAGAGCTATCGAAATTGGAGTCATCCCCGGTACTAACTCAATACCAAACTCTACTTCTCGAATAGGTGGTAAACCCGGTAATTCTTCAGAGAACACATCTGGATACTCACATACAACAGGTACTGACTCAATCTTCTTTTCTATCACTTTACTATCAAGAACATATGCAAGATAAGTTTCACAACCTTTTCTCACATACTTCTGAGCCAACATAGAGGATATCACTGCCGATAACCCATTCAGATCATTAGATTCAATCCGAATAATCTCGTCATTCAGGCATCTTAAATCAATAGCCTTCTTTTTGCAGTTAACCACAGCATCGTGTAAAGTCAACCAGTCCATACCCAGAATTATATCGAACTCGTCAAATGGCAACAACATCAAATCGACCATAAAACACAAATCTCGAATCATCAACGGACAATTCTTACACACTTTGTCAACCAACACACACCGGCCCAGGGGGTTTGATACTTTAATTACAAACTCAGTAGACTCAACAGGTAGAGTCTTACTGAATACTAAGGTCTCACACACATAAGAATGAGTCGAACCAGGATCAATCAACGCAATAACATTTGTATCATAAAGAGTGAAAGTACCAGTAATAACATCTGGAGAAGAAGCCTCCTCTCGAGCTCGGATGGCATATGCTCTGGCAGGTGCACGAGGCTCAGATCGAACTGCTATGTCCTTTGTCCCTCTCTGACTACCACTTACATTACCCAAATGCCTTGGCAGTCTACCCCGTGCTGACACATTACTCGGTCTGGTATTCTGCACAGTGTTTTGATCAGCTACCATCGGACACTCTCGAATGAAATGATCATTTGAACCACACTTAAAGCAAGACCGATCATGTAATCTGCAATCTCCAGGATGCCATTTCCCACAATGCTTGCATTCTGATCTATCTTGTCGAGCACTACCAACGCTAGCAACTGAAGTAGCTCGTGAACTCACAGGGGGTCGATCTCGATCATGCTTAGGAAACCCTGCAGTAGCTTTAGATCGGCTATGATCCTCTCTGAATTTCCTTGAGGCCGACTGGAACGATTTACTAAATGATCTTTTACGGGAATCTAGAGCTTCATAGTCAGCTTTTCTCTTCTCTTTCCCGAGCTCCTCAGCTTTACAAGCTCGTTCAACAAGTACTACGAACTCCTTTATCTCAAGTATACCCACTAACAGTTTAATATCTTCATTCAGCCCATCTTCAAATCTTTTTTACATAATAGCTTCATTGAAACACACTCTCGAGCATATCTCTTGAGTCTCACAAATTTCGCTCAAATTACATCCTTTGTCATCCGACCTGTTTCAATTCAAGAAATTCCTTACGTTTCGATCAATAAATCTCGGCTAATATATTTCTTACGAACACGATCCGAAGAATTCCTGTGTCACTCGCTCTTTCGGAACCACCGATACTAGTGTATTCCACCAGTGATATGCAGTGTCCCGTAGCAAGGATATGACACATTTCAAGCACTCGTCAGGGGTGCAAGATAACTCATCAAATACTCGAATAGTATTATCAAGCCAGAATTCAGCTCGCTCAGCATCATCATCATCATCATCAGTAGCTCTGAACTCTTCGGCCCCGTGTTTTCGAATTTTATCAACAGGAGGTTTAAGTAATCTCATCGAATCACTTACTTGAGGTATAACAGGAACCGAAGATGGATTAGTCGGGGGTGGAGGTTGTTGTGCAACCGGATTAGTTCGGACATATTGAGTAAACCAGTCATTCATCATTTGGTAGAAGGCCTGTTTAGCCTCTCCCTCCTGGTTACTTGAGGTCGGTCGAGAATCTACCGGCTCTGTCCCTTGTGCGGGAGCAGGCGCTATACTCTCAACATCATCGGCTACGGCTCGATCGGGATCCATTACTATACGAAAACACATTTTTAGATGTCAGCAGTCATCACACTATCTAGGTATAAAAATTATGGCATGTATAGCTAGACTCATACACGCTACGTTAGTCCAAGAATCGACTAAATCGTAGCTCTGATACCAATAAAATGTAACACCCCTAACCCGTATCCGTCGCCGTATTAGGGTTACGAGGCATTACCAAACAAACACAACCATTTTTAAAACCAAACTGATCACAAAACATGGAAATTAAATCATTCTCGCATAGCTATTTATAATTTACAATCAAAATCTAACCAACATCATACTCAAACCTATACATGCCATAAGATCGAGTTCAAATATTTAACAAAATACCAAAAGAAGTCGATAGTGTGATAGACTATCTTGATGATCCCGAGCTCGTAACGCATCACCAAAATCTATAAAACAAATGGACAAAAACAATCAAAGTAAGCTTTTATAGCTTAGTAAGTTTATAACATATTTAAAATACATATAAACAACATATGTATAATCATTATATGCTTAAAATCAAGTTACATACATAATCACTAATTGCATATGAAATTTCCAAATATACTTATCATTTGCATTTCATTGAATGCATGTCTATGATCTTTTAAATACATATGTCGAAAGCTTATATTTTTACTTATCAACTACATGAATCAAATGCACATTTATACTTCTAATTCACATGTGCCGATTTCATACAAGTATATTCAACAATTTAAACCGAATGTATATACACGTTTACGTAAATATTCGATTGCATATATATATAATCATATGTTTAATAATTTTATAACCGAATGTGTATACATCTTTATTTCCTACATACATCCGAATGCACATATATACCAATCACATTATATAATCATTTGTATATATATATATATTGAACAGTAGTATATCACCATATGTACTTATAAATTCAACAATCGCATATTACCTAATATACATATGCTTTTATTAATTGTATATACCGAAAGCATACAAGTATATTTAACCAATGCAAAACCCGAATGTAGGTATACACTTACCAAGTATATAAAACCGAATGTTTATGTATTCATCAATTTCATATAATCAAAATTATAGATATATCAATTGCATATTCTCACATAATTTGAGCAGATTCATAAGCACTTAGCCACGCTAGGTTTTAAAACCGATTCAAGACACCGACTCTTAGCTCTTTGGACCTATAGTCCGAAATGTATCACCGGCATTAAGCCTGCTAGACGTAAGGTCTGAATTATTTCACCGGCATTAAGCCTACTAGACACATAGCCTGAATAACTGAGATGCAAAGTTAATCTTTCATATAAATCTTTATAACACACATAGATCTTTCTCAAAAACTATATCTCGATAAGAATTGTTTTATATTCAACTCTTCATAGCAACCTCACATTCGAACCACATATACATAATTCACAACATTAAGTTCAACTCAAGAAACTCAAATCCTATTTTCGATTCACATGTACAATTATATATAATTATTAACATTAGATTCAACTCAAAGAAACTTGTATCTTACATTCTAACCTCTTATATTTATATATATATATATATATCATGTCATTTCATTCAATTCAAAACATTGCATCATTTATTCGAACCACATATATACATACAATTTATATCATTAAATTCAACTTAAAGAATTTGTATTACACATTCGAACAATATCATATATTTATTTAATATATGCTATTAACTTCATCTTATTAAACTCAAGCATGCATGATATAACATATTCAATATTTGTAAAATAAAATTTCAACATTCCAATTTCTACTTGTATATCCGCTAACAATATGAAAATAACAAAGCTAATTCAACATATTAAACTTAAAACATACATTCGGCTAACAAATTTATATAATTCATAAAATCAAATTTAGCTTATAGAACATAAAATTCAGCTTATAGAACGTAAAATTCAGCTTATAGAACATATATATATTCTAATTTAATGACATACATTTCCTATTAGACTTACCTCGGACGATAGAAAATCAAGTTGGACGATTATTCAACTAATTTGGCTTTTCCGATCTAACTCCAATTTCTTTGGTTCTCGATCTAAATATTTTCAAAATAAGATAATTTATTTATTAACACATTCAATTTAATCCAAAAACACATAATTTGGCAAATTACTATTTTGCCCCTAATATTTACACTTTTTGCAATTTACTCCCTATTGCATAAAACACAATTTATACAAAATTTGCCCACACCACACAAGGGCCGAATATTCATGGTTCTCCTACAAGTTCACACATTGCATTTATTTCACATTTTAGTCCCCCAAAAATTTAATTTCACAATTTAGCCCTATTTACTCAATTTCACTAAAAATTCCAATACAAAACATATTAATCTATCACATATCTTTCATTTTTCATCATCAACTATCACAAAGTCCAAGCATTCATCAATGGCACATTTCAAAATCATCAACAATTCACAAAATTAAAACATGGGTTTTGAAGAACCCAAAGCAACGATCTCAAAAACGTAAAAATTATCGAAAACCGAACAAAACGAACCTTGAATTTAAGCTTGAATATGGCCGAAACTTAACTAGGTTTTAATGGCTTTCTTCCTTCTTGGTTTCGGCTAAGAAAGATGATAATCATCTAATGTTTTTTTATGTTTTTTTAACAATCATATATTATAATATTTGTAATTTACTAATTTAGCCTTATTTAAATAAATATAACTTATATATATAATAAGGTTAGTTTTGTCCTTAGCCATCCACTAACTATTTAATGGTCTAATTGTATGTTTAAACCTTCCAAATAAAAAGGCAACAACAAATAGATACTTTTAGCTTTAACCCCTAAATTTTTATTTTACGCGATTTAATCATTTTTATTTAATCAGACACTCAAACGGCAAAATTAAAGCACGAAATTTTCACACTAATAAATTCACACATAATGAACACAGAAAATAATATAAAAATATTTTTTCTAAATCAGATTTGTGGTCCCGAAACCACTATTCCGATTAGGGTCAAAACCGGGTTGTTACAGGTAAGGTTTAAATTATGTAATCTCTAGTGAAATGGTTTATCATGTGGTTAGTTCCAAAAAGAATTATGCTTAAATGCACTAGCTTGCGACTATGGTTGAACGATATGTTTATGTCTTGTGTGATATGCATAGGAAATGGGTGTGGAAAGGTAATGAAATAGTAAGTTCATATTTGAAGTGAAACATGACGAAAAAGAGGATGATGAGTTGAATTGATGTTGTTATTTAAGATAAAGTGATATTTTCATTGCAAAATTGAGAATTTCATAAATGTGTTAATGAATGGTATAATCGAAAAATTTTAAGTTAAATGGTAAATACGTTTTAGTATTGAACTTACTAATATTGAATTGTACGTGAATTAAATGGAAATTGCTAGTGATATGATTTGAATTGTGAGCATGAGAAATTGTGAATTGAATGAAATGGAAATGAAGCATTGAATTGCATGGGTATGTATCGGGTCTCGTAGGCCCTATTTATTATGAATATAATATTTTGAGGATATATTGTGAAGAATTATAAAAGCATGTTAAAAAATTTTAAAGTTTTAATTTAGATGAAATTTTATAATACGGTTAAATACGTTTACAAGCGTTTGTGTTCTGGTAATGCCTCGTACCCTATTCTGGTGTCGAATACAGGTAAGGGGTGTTACATCTGACCTAGTCGTCAAGTCCAAATATGAGATACCACATCCATTACAGGAGCAACTCAAACTAAATTTCAATTGAATTTCAATTAAAACTTCAAGCATTCATAACTTACATCAATACACTCAAAGTGATTAAAATGATTTTCAAGTCATTTGGAACATTTTAGAAACATTTTAGAACAAGTTTTAGGTGTTCAGGGGTGATCGGGACCAAGTTCAGGTCTCTAGGGATAAAAATAACTCAAAACAGGGTAAGTATCCCTATCTGACCCAATTGTATCAGTACAAGTAGATACTTGTATCGACACATCTCATTAGTGCTATTCATTTTTGGCTGCTGACTTGTACTGATACATCTAGCCCCTTGTACCGAAACAAGTATGCTAGGACCAAAAAACGAATAAAAAAATCACCTAGTTTGACCCAAATAATACCAATTCATTTCTAAACATTATGGGACATCAATTACAAGTTCTAAACCTCATGCATGCTTAAATAAACTCATTCAGATATATGATTAGTATCATGCTCTCAACATTACCAACCTAAAACATCAAATTTACCAACTTAGCGTGCAAGCAACACTTAAGTTATGTCATAACATTGCATCAAGATTATGCATAATAACATGCACATAGGATAACATATTTGCTCATATTTTTACATATATAACCAAAGTCACATCAAGTCTTTAGCATAGTAAGCACCAAAACATCAAAAGTGACTCTAAAATGAATTTATGATGTGCTGAAAATTGTGTCCTATATGTTGTGGACCTTCTCGAATCCTCGAGACCTAAATGTCAACTGCATATAGAAACAAACAAATCCACACGCTAAGCAAAAGAGCTCAGTGGTGCTAACATAATTTGAAAGTAATATATAATCAAATTAAGAATATAAAAATGTTATGAATTCATATATACACATATGTATGATAAATTTCTTCGTCTCAAGTCATTAATTATTGCTTTCATATGGACTTTATACTTAGATTAGATCTTTTAAATCATCACATCAATATCATTCAAGATTTTACCTTATCTTAGTTAATATCGCAAGTAGATATAATTTCTCATTCCATTTCTATCTCAATTTTCATTTTAATGATACACATGACATCTTCACATTATGTTCATATCTCACCTATACATTATCAAATAAACATATAAACTAGTTATGTAAACAAATGTAAATGAGTATATATATTCATCTATCATTATCTCAAGTTGATTGTTTACTTTTCTCTCTTATAAAATTCTCGTTGAATTAAATATGATGTGTCATTATCTCAATATGCCTTTAAGGATTCATACCAACATAGTTTATGCATATTTCACATTAACAAACATATCTTATTTTTACCATTCGAATCCATTAATTCATTTCATTACACTATCGACCCTTGAGGCTCATAAAATTCGAATTGCGTGATCTTTTACATGCTATCTTTCAATACATTAACATTAATATGAAATTATTCAAATCAACATGAATTATTCAATATTCGATATCAATTAACATACTCAACCACATATTACACAGTTTATAACCCCTATTAACCAAACACGAACTTAAGATGGATACACGAATTTAAACCTCGAACACTCTATGATAAGCACCAAAGTGATGATCAAGCAAATATGCACTAACCCCCTAACACTTTACAATAATAATCGTACTAAAGTGCTAGTATTACTCGCACCAAAATGCCAATAACAATCACATCGAAGTTCTAATAAAAATCACACCAAAATAAATGAATCATATAGGATGTCAACTATACTTGACTCTATCTAAAACCATTTAAGTGGGTATTTACCATTTCGATATATATAATTTTACGTATCAATTAACAATTAATGATATTTTCATATCATTTTCATTACATTATCATGCTTTCAAATCTCAATCATCTAGTGTATCACATATCCACTTAACATGCTTGCATTTAACTAGTTCTCATATCACTTGATGCAAGTCAAGGCCCCAAAAGGAGACCATGGATGTGATGGGATTTCTTTACCTCAAGGCCCAATAATGAGGTCAAAGGAGAAGTAAATCAAGGCAAAATTGAACGAGACTATCCAAAACTTTGTCACGAAGGCCTTACATACGTATATGAGGGAAAAAGAAATCAAGATTCACTTTCTTATTTTCAAGAAAATCAAGAAATTGAATCTTGGTCCAATTTCACTATTTTAAAGCTTTGAAGAATCAAGATCTCAAATGTAATAGCCCGTTTCAGAGTAAACTACAGGAAGCTCTAGGTACTCGACTACATTTCAGTACAGCATTCCATCCACAGACGGATGGTCAGTCTGAGCAAGTGATACAGGTACTCGAGGATATGCTTCGTTGTTGTATTTTAGAGCTTGAGGGTAGCTGGGAAAATTTCTCCCATTGGTTGAGTTTGCTTATAATAATAGCTATTAATCAAGTATTAAAATGGCGTCGTATGAAGCTCTGTATGGTTGAAAATGTAGAATTCCATTATACTGGACTGAATTGAGTGAGAAAAAGCTATTTGGTGTTGAGCTAATTCGAAAAAGTGAAGAAAAGTCAAAGTAATTCGTGATTGTTTGAAAACTGCTTTTCATTGTTAGAAATCATATGCGAATTTAAGAAGAAAAGGCATTGAATTTCAAGTTGGTGACAGAGTGTTCTTAAAAGTACCGCCTTGGAGAAAAGTTCTCTGTTTTGGCCAAAAAGGAAAGCTTAGTCTACTATTCATCGACCGTATGAGATCATCGAGAGAATTGGGCCAATAGCTTACCATTTAGCTTTACCATCTAAATTGGAGAAAAGACACAACATATTTCATCTGTTGATGTTACGGAGGTATCGATCTGACCCTTCACATGTGATTTCGCATGTTGATATTGAAATCCAGCCATATATGTCTTACAGTGAATAACCGATTAGAATTTTAGCTCGGGAAGTTAAAGAATTAAGGAATAAACGTATAACTCTGGTTAAAGTTCTTTGGAAACGTCACGGGGTTGAAGAAGCTATCTGAGAACTAGAAGAAGCTATGAAAATGCAATACTAGAACCTATTTTCTGGTAAGATTTTCGAGGATGAAAATTCCTTTAAGGGGAAAGTTGTAACAACCCATTTTTAGCGGTGTCAAAAATAGTGGTTTCGAGACCACGACTCCGACAAGTGAGTTAATATTTTATTATTAATTTATTTTTTTATGGTTAAATTAAGGTAGTATTAAAGTTTCGTTAAGAAATTTTAAAGTTTAAATAGTTAATTAGGTAAAAAAAACTAAATCGTAAAGATTGCAAAAGTGGGTTTCTATTAGTTAAAATGGTTAAATGGCTTTGGAAAGGTAAACTATTGGATCTAAATAGTAATTATATCATTTTTAAGTTAGTGGACAATTATGGGTAGGATTTTATTATTTTATAAGTTATTAACCTAAGGGTAAAATGGTAATTTAAAAAATAAATGCTTTAACATGAGAGAATTAGCTATAATCTTTCTCATTTCACTTTGTTAATGTCAAAATCACCATTAGAAGGGGAGCTTGGAGCATTCGGTCACTTGTGTCTTGTGCATGGTTGGTTTTCAAGTCTCGTTTTTAGTGATTTTTATGTTTTTGAGCTCGTATTAGCTTGATCTAGCTAGCTCGGGGGTTAATTTCAAAAAATTTTAAAGGTTGAGGGACTTTCCATGAATGAAATTGTTGTTTTTGTGAAGTTGGTTGATAGAATATTAAGGTTGATTGTTGAATAAACTTGTTTTGTTAAGTGATTTTTGGTTAATTTAGGGTTTAGGGACTTATTTATGAAACAGGTAAAATTTCATGATAATATTATGAAATGATAATTTAATTGGGCTGGTATGGGTCCTTAAGAAATCTGGCTAGTATGTATGGAGGATAAAAATGGTATTTTTACAAGTTTAGAGCTTAAGGACCAATTTATGAAAAACTTAAAATAGAAGGGGCAAATTCATAATTTTATGATAATGTGAATTATGGATTGAATTGAATGCTTGAAGTTAATTGAAGTACTTAATTGAATGTAATTATCTATTTAGATCAAGATAAACCATAATCGGATTTAAACCGAGGAAAGGCGAAAGCTTTGGATTAGTCTCCCATTTTACTTCTACGACTATAGTTATCGAGGTAAGTTCATATGGATTATAATCGTATTAATGATAGTTAAATTGATTATCTGCTATATCCTGTTAGTTATAAATGAACATGAATATACATATATTGATGCTTTAAGTAATTGACGGATGAATAGTCCCGTTTGAACTTTAAGAATTCTTAAGATACGAATGACATGTCATTAGGGATTTCATGTTTCGGGTGCTGGTCTTGAATGTCCTACCGATGGCTGAGGTCCTACATTTGTTGCGGATTCTCCACAGCTCGTGTGAATAGCATCATATAGCTAACATTCTGACCCACAGCTCGTGTGAGCAGGCCCATTTCACAACTCGTGTGAGCATTATTGAAAAGTAAAGGTTACGATTATATGGAAAGACACACTATGTGTGAGGATTCCCAAGTATCCAATGCAATTCTAGATGGTTCAACGGGTATACAAAGGTTAATGGCAAGGTATGTATAAAATTGGATAATGGTTCATGATCCTATGAAAAGGTTAATGAGATAAATGATGTGTACATGAAATCTACTTATGATGTGGTTGATTGCATATATATCATGTATAAACTTACTAACTTGTGAGTTTGATGGTGCTTGTATAGGATTTTACTAAGCTTATGGAATTGGTAATGTTATTATGCTTATTTTATAATATGTGCTTAAGAAATGGTAAGTTATGTTTGAGTTTATACGAGCTTACTAAGCATTAGTTGCTTATGTAGTTACTTTCCTTTGTTTCGTAGATTATCGGAAGCTCGATCGGCTGGAAGCTTATTGGAGATCTATCACACTATCCATCAACTATTTCGATAGTTTTTGAGCTATTTTGGCCCAAGGTTATGAATGGCATGTATAGGACCTTTTGTAATGGTAGTTTTTGAATGTGTTAATGATCATTTTGGTATGAACATGCTTTTGGAGTATATATCTTGTTTTGATGGACTTTTAGTGCTTTGGCAAATTGATGTTCTTTGGTCACTTTAGGTACTTGTAATATATGGTACTTTTGGTATGTTTGTGATGAAAAGTGAATGGTTATAATTGATGTCATTAGGGAGATAAAGTGACTATGTTTTGTGTTTGAAATATGAGTACACATTGATTTGTTTTGGTTAATGATGATTTGGCGTAAATGTGGTGCCTTTGAATGGCATATTGGTTAGATGAAATAGGATGTTCGAAATGGTATGTTTATAAATGTTTGAAAGGTGTTTAGGTCTTTTGAATGCATGCACAAGTTAGATTCTTGGTTAGGTATGTTTTAATCTTGAAATGGCTTGTTTTTAGGGTCAAACTATAGAGCACACGGCCTGAGACACAGGTTGTCAAACGGCCATATGTCAGACACGGTCTGGCTACACGGCCTTGTGTCACTTGTTAATTTTGGTATACCAAGTCAGTGTGTTACACGGCCTAGCACACGGCCTGCAACACGGCCGTGTGTCACAAGTCAGAGAGTTATACGATCTGGCACACGGCCTGCGACACGGCCACGTGACCCTACTCAGTGAGTTACACGATTTGAGACACGGGCTAGGACATGGCAGTGTGTCCCTTTATTCGATTGTTACATGGCTTGGGCTATGTCACAGGACAATGTGACCCCTATTTTAAAATTTTGCAACTTGTTCCTAAACTTTCTAATTTGTTTTAAAGTAGTCCAGATTTGTTTCTAATCTAATTTTAGGGCCTCGAAAGCCCGATTTAAGGCCAAAATGTACATGTACACTAGGGTATTGATGAGTTTTAAATGATTGTTGTTAAATGACATTATTGAAATGTTTTGATAGTAATTGATCGGATTTGCATGGTAATGCTCTATAACCCTAACTCGACGACGGAGACGGGTTAAGGATGTTACATCAAATCTTGGAATTCTTTGTCCAAGAAACTAAATCTTGAAGCTGATACGCAATGGATTACACTTTCGAGCTTAAACAAGCAAATTTTGGAGGCAAACAGGTCACAAGTTCAAGTTCTTGAAAATCGACCCATTGGGACGTCTACAAGCTCAATTTGTAGTTTCATGAAGGACTTAGTTGAATATTCAGCCAAATTGTTAAAGTGCACAATTTGTAATTCTTTTAATTTTTTGTCCAAATTTTAATTCAATAAGTGGATCATGTGTAAAAATTCCATCCAAGTAGCCCATTATATGCCTTGTCTGAATTTCCATTCATTCCATACTTAGAAACATTTTTCACATGTTCATTAAGTTAGTTAGTTACTTGCTTAGTTGTTAATTAGTTGGCGCTTAGTTGGCATGCTTATCTATACCCTAATTTTAAGCATCATGTTTATCTCTAGGGGCTAAATATAGGTGGCCAGTCACCACTTGTCATTTATCTCTCATTTGCTTTTTAACAATATTCTTTGAGTTTTTATTCTTCAAAAATTCTTCTTGAGTTTTTAGAAGTTGTTTTTAGCATTCTTTCAAGATTATGAGAATCACCTTTAACTTCAACTTACCAAGAATCCTTTCTTAAAGGGGAGATTAGAGCTGCTTGAAGGGGATTGTGGGTTTATCAAATCCAAGGCTTCTTAAGGCATCATCTTCACGCCATCACCATCTTTTCATTCTTTGTTTTTCTTGTTTGTTCAATTTTGCTTCTTGTTTATTCTCTAATATTTATTTGTTATTTTTAGATCTTGAATATCAAGAAAAGGGCATTCTTTATTGTTCATCCATAAAGAACTCTTCAAAATTAAGAGATCTCTCTTTTATTCTTTGAGTCTATTCTAATTTCAATAAAACAAATTTGTTTTGCTTAATTTAAGCCAATCTAACATTCCGTGTTTGTTGATACTTTTCATATCTGAATTTGGCATTTACAAGATTGGTTTATTTCATCCAAGAAACCCTAGTTCTACCCCATCTTAGACTCTCTTCTTAGCCACCCTTCTTTTCTTTGTTTTCCCTTATTCATTTTCATTCTTTTCATTTGTTTGCCAATTTTTTTTATTCCTTTGTGTTTAGATCTGGTTCAGTAGCTCCATTATTCATCAAGAACAATCCAAAACCCTTCCAAATCACTAGATCTTCAATTTTTCTTGCAACAAACCATCCTTGATCTTTCCTTATGTTTTTCTTTCGATTATTTGTTCTTATTCTTCAATTTTGCTTCTAATTAATTATTTTATCTTTGACAACCTTGTTTTGACGAGAACAGATCAAAAATGACTTGTTCAAAACTGAACCTTGTTCTTCAAGATCCATTATTTCTTAGTCAATTATTGTAGTTTATTTGTTGTCTCTCATATTTGTTTCTATCTTGGTTGTTCGTGTTTTAGGTTTATTAAAACACCAAGTTTCCTTTGATTTGTCAAAAGTCCTAGCCAAATCCACAACTTGGAAACTTTCTGATCTTGTTCCAAGCGTGCTACTGTCGTCACTTGCACTCAAACATACTTAGCATTTAATCTCATACATTTCACCACATTTCACTAATTCCACATGACACAATATACTTAACATAATATTTCATTATATGAAAATATGAACTCAGTGTCATATACAATTATAAAAATTCATTAAATCATAATTTCACTAAATATCAATCATAGATTCAACTTACCTTTAATAAGACAAAGCTCCAAATATCACCTTACTCAATTTAATGTTTAGTTAAACTATGAATTAAAATCAAGTCATGAAATAAACCGAATTATGGCTACTAGAGTAAGGCTTTCGCCTTTCCTTTCTCCCTCGACATTCCAGTGTCATCTTTAGTTGCGTACAATAAATCCGATTACAAAAACGTTATTAGTTTCACTTGAAGCGCAAAGGAATATATCAATTAATTATGAAATGAAATTTTATTCACTTTAGTCCCTTTATACCCAAATATTTGAAAACTATATATCTTTCGATTTAATTGATCGAATCTAAATTCGACTTCGTATATAATGATTAGGGACCTCAAGCTTCTAATTCATGACATAATTTTCCAACAACTTTCATTTTATTCAATTTGGGATTCCTTCTCTTTATCACGCCATTCTATTGTAGAGTTTCCGACATAGTTATTTGGGATAATATCTAATTATGTACAAGGTAATCTGAGAACTCATCCAATAAGTACTCCTCACCTCAATCAAACCAAAATGCCTCTATGGGTAAACCTAGTTGTTTCTCCACTTCCACCCGAAACACTTCAAATTTATCAAAGGTTTCACTATTATGGTTCATTAGGTACACAAACTCATATATGGGTAAACCTAAATGCCTCTATGGGTAAACCTAGTTGTTTCTCCACTTCCACCCGAAACACTTCAAATTTATCAAAGGTTTCACTATTATGGTTCATTAGGTACACAAACTCATATATGGATAAACATCTATAAATGTTACATAATAATCGTAACCATCTCTCACACTAACGTTCATGGGGTCACATACATCAGTATACACAAGTTCTAAGAGTTTCACAATCCTCGTTCCTTTTGCATTAAAAGATCACTTAGTCATTTTAACTTCCAAGCAAGATTCACATTGTGGAATATCAACTTTCTTAAGTGAACTTAATGGGTCATCTTTCACAATTCTAGTGATTCTTTCTTGGTTAATATGACCAAGTCCCAAATGTCAAAGGTACAACTCGTGTGAGTGAGAAGTCTTAAGTCTTTTATTCGTTAATTCAATTTCAAGTAGTGTGTACATATTTGGTTTAATAAAATAGAGATTATTTGACATCCATCCATTACAGATAAGAGTATGATTTCTAGAATCTGCAATACCATTATTAAAAATCACGGTAAAGCCATCTTTAAATAAACATGCAATAGAAATTAAGTTTCTTTTGAAACTAGGTACATCAAAAACGTCTTTCAAAATAATCTTCTTAAAATTATCAAAATAAAGATGCACATCTCTCACTGCTTCAGCTACCACGCTTATCCCATCTCTATTTCATAATGAGAGACTCTTATCTTTAAGATATTTCATTTCCTTGAACCCTTGTAGAGAAACTCACATATGGTTAGTGGCTCTAGAATCAATGACCCTGTGGTCTATTGAATCCTCCACTAAGAAAATTTTAATCATAAAGAGTTTCATACCTTTACCCTTACTAGCTAGGCAATCCTTTCACTCTTTGCAGTTGGCTTTGAAGTGTCCTTTCTTATTGCAGAAGTAACACTTATACTTAGATAATTTAAATGGCTGAAATTTTACAATATAACATATGTTGAATTGGTTTCATGTTGAATTGTTAACTAGGTGACCTTGGATGGAAATGTTAATGTTATATAAGACTTTTGAAAGCATGTATGCGGTTTAAATGGTGGTATTAGACAATATGCGATTTAAATGGTGGTATTAGACAATGGTCAATTGTGTAGGTTGTTGTAGTTTGGTATTTAATGATGTTTTGAAAATAGTGAGTCACGTCGCAACATCCAACTCCTTATTGCCGCAATAAGGACAAGTTAGTGACTTGTATCGCAACCTGGAACCCTCGAAGTTGCGACATCAATCCAATAGTTTTGAAACTTTACATTTTAGTTCTTGTTCGGTCTTTGGTTATCAAAAGAGATTTCGTAAGCTCGTATAAAGTCCGAATATGATTGTGAAACATGTTATGAATGCATAATGACCTTAATAGCACGATTGAATTGTTAAATTGAGTTGTAATTGTTTATAGTTGTTCCAGCAATGAATGTGGCATCCCGTAACTCAAACCCAATGATCGAATTAGGTTTAGGGTGTTACACCCTGTCTCGAGACAATAGGGTGTAGGTTTTGAGACAATGGGCCATTCGTCTGAAGACTTGGCATCATTATTGTAGATATTTAGGTTCGAAGTTTTTAAGTCTTGAGACACGTTTCACATGTCTCAAAACCTGATATGGAGGACCTGAAATTTCTACTTTCAAACACATTTAACCCATACCAAATTTGCTCATAATCAATCCAAACATTAACCAAGACTCCTAAACCATGTAATACCTTGTATTTACTCAATCCAAATACTATATATATAACACAAGTATAGCTAAACATCCCCTTTCTTATGCTATTGCTCACCTATGTACATGCCATTAACCTAAACCAAAGTTTTGAAAAAATCTCATACTTATCTCGAAGTCCTTGAGATGTGATGAGATGTGAAGAACTCAATCCCTAATAAAACTTTATTTCAAGTCTTTACCTACACGTTGGAAAACACGGGTTAAGTTTATGAAAGCTTAGTGAGTGCAACAAGATTTAATCTTACCTTTTCCCTAAATAAGTATAAATGATGTACATTAATATTATATTATATTACTCAAAATAGTTTATTTCACTATCATTTCCTTTCACTTATCGTAAACCTATCATATTGATCATTACTTTATTTTGTCGTTTATTGTTTAACAAATGCTCAATGTAGAATTAACAGAACATGTAGGATATACAAAAATAACACAAAGTTGCATTGTGGTGCAATAACATAATAGAGTGGCATCGGAGTGCAATATCGAAACAGAACAACACCAAAGTGCTTTATCAAAATAGAGTGGCACCGAAGTGCATTAACATAACGAATAGCACACTAAATGTTTCCTAATGGCATGTCATCTATATCATCCTAGTTCATATCTTGTCTATATGGGAAAATATAACATAATCAACTTCACTTTTACATTTCACAATTGAACTTACATACTTTTGAATTATTTTCAATTTAGTCCTTATTATAAAAATTCAATAAACACTATAGTGATATTTCTTTGGCACATGAAATATATAATACATTGATTTATAATATTTCAAATTTAGAGGATTTTTACATTTCACATTTCACATGTCACTTTTACACATTTGCAATTTAGTCCTTAATTTCTTAAAATTCAATATTCATTAACATGTCGGTTTAATTTCACTTAACATTGAAACTTACTGCCATAAAACTTAATTAAACTTATTCGTTAATACTCTATTACATATGTCAAATTTGGATCATTGTGTTATCTAGTCTTCTTTGCATAACTTTCACTTCACTTACTTTATAATCTTTTCGATTTAGTTCCTACTAGTATATATTTTCATTAATCACCCTACTCTCAATATTCACTTCACTACTAAATATAACTATACTTGAATATATTATTTCAAAATCTTAGCACACTTAGTCGCTTTTGATATTTTACAATTTAGTCCTTTTCAATATAAAACTTGAGTATCACAAGAAATTCACTTAAATATGAATTTGTAATTAATTCACTAAAACTTAACACTTCATTTAAGCTCTTTATTATAATATTTAATTTCACACTTAAACTTTTGTACAATTTTCAATTTAACCCTTTTACTATAATTTCACTTCACTTAGTTTATTCACTTCATTGTCGATGTTAATTTCATATATTCACTTCTTTCTACAAGAATGGCATAATAAATATTAACATTTTCCTATACATATACATATATTTAATTAAATCTTAAGAAAAATCATATAACAATTAAAATATAATTCACACATAATTCTAATTTGGTAAGGTAAGATTTTTGGTGTACTTACCTCTCTTTTGTTAGGAATTCACTATTTTTGCTTTAATTCCCTTCCTTCCTCACTTTAGTCACCACCTTCACCTTGTTTCCAACACTTTCATCATTTCTTCTCTTTTTCTACTTCATGACCACATCAAATACATAATAAAAAATCACACCTTCAAATCCTTACCGTAGAACTTGCTTTCTTACACTCCTCTTAACTTTCTCTCCCCTCCATCTTCCATTTTCTTGAATCCAAAAAAAATATTCATGTTCACCAGAGTCTTCTCATCTCTTTTTCTTCTTGGTGGCTATAGAAATTCTTTTAATTTATAGGTGAAAATAGTGAATTTGATTAAAAGGACTAAAATGAATAAACTTCAAAATTTTCTCTCATCTTTTTCATGGTAGATGTGAGAATGATGGAAGGATGAAGATTTTCTTTCACCTTTTCTCTTTTCTTAACCATTAATTAACATTAAAATATCTCAAAATAAAATAATAAAATATTTCAACCAAAAAGTTTAAACAACAAACATTCACTAATTATTATGATATTACATGATAACCATCTTAATTGAGAAATAATTATTTTTCCCTCATAATTCTTTATAATTTCATCCTTGAGTCACTATTTATTTTTTATAAAATTACGATTTAGTCTCTCATATTTCTCCACTTATTCAATTTGGTCCCTATTTATCAATTTTGAGTCATAAGGACCTTTTGAGTGTTTTCACTTTTGATCCTTCAAGTTTTTTGGATTTACACTTTAACCTCTTAACTTTCAAATTTTCTCACACTTTTCACTTCTTTACAATTTAATCAATACCTCAATTTTATTTCTCTCAATACACGAGTCATTTCAATTTCTTCCAGTTTCCAATTGTCTTCTCTAATAATTCTTATTTTATTTCCTTCAAAAATTCTAACACATGTCATCTTATATTAACACTATTCTCGACTCAAGGGTTCTAGGAATGTTACACATTAAATGAAACATTTAACATAAAAAAAAAAACAACTAAATTATTTGAATACAACTATTTAAAAAAACCCCGTAATATTTGAATATCATTCCCTTATTTCTTAAAGTTAAATTAATTGCAAACATATTCAATAATATCAAACATAATTTCACATATTCGGTAATTTCAAAATAAAATAAATAAATTAAGAGATATTTTAATAAAAATAATATCAAACATATTAATTAATTTAAGAAAATTTTAATAAATTATATATTTCATAAATCATTAGACATTATAACTCTCTATATATTTATATATAAAATTAAAAGATGACAAACTGTAGTAAAAACTATTAAATTAATATAAAAATATTAGTAGTTGGTTAATATTTGACATAAAAATTCTAAAAATTAAACATTTATACTCTCTTGTTTTTATGATCTTATCATAGTATTTTTGAAACATTGTAAATTTTGTAACAAAATTTTTAAAAATAAACATAAAATATTTTAATTTACAAATACTTTTAATATTTGACCCATGCACTCAAATTCAGGGGAAGAATGCAGAGTATTTCCCTTCATATTCAGCTAAGGACAAAGCTCATCCATTTAGGATCTATATGGTCGTAAGGGATATCCTTTCTCTTCTATTCTGTTTTTGGAAGTCTGAGCTTAAAATAAAAACAGTAGGCTGAGCTGCAAATAATCTGCGAGTCTAGAGTCATCTCAGCCTGAATTAAGATCTTATTTTGCATACATATTTTATTAATCAATGAGCTTAGGAATATTCTAAGCGAGTTAACAGCAGAAGAAATAAGTGAAGCAGGAAAATATCAAATTGAAAGAAATATCGATGACGTCATTTTCATTATGTCCACTGCCTACATCTGTTCTTCAAACCTTTCTATAACAAAAGATAAGAGAAAACTACTATTTATTATTAGTAAATATCGTTTCACTTTATTTTTCCCACTGTAGAACAAGTATAAGTTAGCATATATGGGGCATTAACCAATAACAATAAAAAGAGATGCATGGTAATGCCATTTTCCCATTTAAAAGATAAGTTAGTCAGAATAAACCTTTAGACCGAGATGAGAATGACCCAACTGCATTCTTTGTTGCAATAACTTTGCTCACTAACACCTTCCACTTTGTCTCATCTTTCTTGCTTTGCTGCTGCATTTTCTCCTTGAAATGCCTATGAAATACAAAATACAATTAAAAGAAGACAAATTAATCACCAGTGTCAGTTATGCACTACATCTCATCATTGACAACAACTAAAATGATGGATCACATCTTTCCATCAAATCCAATCACATTGCAAGAGAACAAGTCCGAGCCAGCCTTGTCCCCTCTTTACAATGTTTCTCTGAAGTGATTGATATCATATGTTGTTCAAATTTAATGCTTACCTACAAAGAGGAACCTTGCATGAATCAGGCTCATTGCACATGCGGGAATGCAGTTCAAGAAGCTGCCACATGCGTTTGCAGTGAACACATCCACCAGGGACCCGAGTCTTACAATTTGAGAAATGACGCACTAAAGTTTCAAGCCCTTTACAAGCTGGAAAATTACAAGCACCCTGGCTCCCTTTTAACACCTTACCACGAGGTCCAATCGTCCTACAGCCGTCCTTGCAAATGTGAAGGAGGGCCTCCATTGCTTCGTGCAATTGCAAGTAGACTTTTTTCTCTTCCATTTTTCTCTGCCTCTCTTGCTTTCTCTGAGGGAAAGAAAGGAATAAGTAAAACCAATGATGTAAAAACAGAATAATTCTATAACATATAACCATATAAGGTTAACTATCAGTAAACTCCATTCATAATAATAAGAAACCGATTAAGATATTCGGGCATCATAATTAGAGCAGCATTTATGAGGGAAGGGAAGAAAGGGTATACATAGGCTGCATAACAAATAATGACAAAGTGATTCTCCTAAGGGCTAATAAACAAAATCTTCCATGAGATAGAATCATGTTCCAAACTGTAATAACCTACACCAACAGGCACTGCAAATAGTCAGCTCACCGAAGGTTAAACACTTTATTCTTTCAAAAGAAGCTTTCTAGTAAAACTGAGAAATAGTAAGAGGAAACACATTGAGCCAAAAAAGTAACAGAAACAAAAAGCGTAAAATGAAGAATCTTTTGGACAGAGGAAGAGATATTTTAAACAAAAGAGTATACTATGTTGAATCCCCTCAAAAGAAAATAATAATAACAAAAATCTAACCTACCTGAGAGAGAAAAAGAAAACAAATTGATTAACAAATACAATAAAAGGTGTATTATATTCTTTAGGAAGATCAATAAACAAATATAAACTCCTCCAAACATAAAGAAGGTTAACACTTACAGTATCTGCTTCAACAACAGACTCTACAAGTTCTTGCTCAAGAGCAGGATTGGCACGTCTCATTGCTCTCCATCCTTCAGTTAAAGATATAGATTGGAAATTCTTTACAACCATACGGACACAAATGAAGGCAAGCCTAGGTGCATCACAATTCCTTGCTAACTGAAGAACATCTATCACATTTTCTCTTGTAAGCCAGCCTTGCTCCAGTGAGCAAATACAAACTCTTTTCAGTGATGGAATTGAGTAGAAATGTGACAAGACTAATAGATGGAGAACAAACTTCTGCAGCTCCTCCTCTTCATAGCTGTATTTCAGTATAGAATAAAACCAAGTGAATCCAATTATAACAGAGATAACTAGGGACAGACATAAAGAACCTATGCCAATTTAGCAGTGCCTACAAGTTTACACAACTAGTACATAACATACTGGTCTACAGGGGAAAAAGGAAGTCCTCGCAAATGGAAAAACAAGTTGATTTCCCTTTTCCTTTTACAGATAGAAATGGTTTTCTAGAAATGTCCAGTTTGAACTTAACTAGTACCGTTCTCCTGCATGAAGATTCTAAGAACCGTACTTTCATATTGATCATGTATTATTCAGAAATTACAACCACAGACTGTACAGACACCTTTAAAAGACCACGAAACAAATTATCTCGACATAAATAACTATGCATGAACTTGGTGGTGGTGCAACTCTTTGCACAGCCACAGTGGAACAGCTTAGTTCCCAGCATCCTAACTTTATATATGTTCTTAGGCCTTTTAAGGCAGTGATAAAAAGAAAAGAAAAGAAAGGAAATAAACAGAGCAACTTTAAGAGACTACAAATTTGGTACTTAGTATCATGCCATATCTGTCAAATGATACATAAATTAGCATATTTTCTGGTTTTGGTTGCCACTTAAAATATAGTAGAAACAGACAGGAAACTATCATCATATAATGATTTAAAACCATATCCACAAACTACCGCTGAATATTTTATGCCAAAAGTATGCAGAAAAATATTTCAAACATACCAAGATGAATATAGAAAACGAATAAACATGCAGACAGCTCCATGAGGTACTCCAGGGATTTTGATGTATCTCATGCCATTCTTGACTTTTGATAGCCTGAGAACATTAGCCAGCACAGGTGATGCAATACTCTGCAAAGGAGAAGAAAGAAAATTTAGCTCAGAAATCAAAGTATGAAGAATTGATGATATTACAGTCTTATAGCTTCTATCTTTCCACAGCTATATGGTAAAATAAGTATTCTGCCATTTATAAGGAAACAAATTCAAGCTTGAACATTACTTAAAATTTCCGTTTTTGAAGAATAGCAGTGCAAGACCATTGGCTGAATTTCTACTCAAATTTAAAAGCAAGCAACAACAATTCAAATCCTCTTAATAACTAGAAGAAAACTTCCTTAACATTATGATATTAATCAAGCCACCTTTATTGTTTTAATTAAGAGATAGCAAGGATATATATATATATATATATGTGTGTGTATAATTAACTCACCAAAACATTAGAATGAGCTAGAACACATGATTTTTCATTGGTGAGAATACAAACATCTGCACCATACCCTTCCTTAAACAGGTTGTCCCATGCATCCTTTGTTTCCTTTGGGACAACAATATACTCAAGAGGCCTCTTGGAAAACTTAGTTCTTGTACAATTTTTACTAGGGAGAGGTGGCGGTTGTGGAGCATTAGAGTTATCGGATGCAAAAGGCACAGGAGCTTCCAGCACAGGTAAAATATCGGCTGGATGTGCTTCCCCTACATTCAAAGATTTACAAAAGGGCTCACTAAGCGAGGATAGCCATGCAGAGTCAATAGCTGGTGAAGCCATCAAATAAAACTTCCCAGAATATCTGCGGTAAAATTGCAAATAAAACGAAGAAATGAGAATAGAGCAATCAAAAGTCCAAAACATGAATTAATCGCAAAAGAGGTATGCAAGACCAAATGCAGTAATATAACATTGAACGCGGGAGATGAATATGTACTAAATTCATCCAATTCCAAATCCTAGTCGTGGAAGGAATTGTTAACATAAATTAACAAACAAAGCAGAAAACCCAATAGAAACATTCTGATAAAGTATCAACTATGTTCTTGTTAAAGTCTAACTACCCTTACCTTACCTTACCCGTAGTCTAGGAATCTAAACAATCAACAAGGATATCTAAAAGACATGAAGGCAAAACCCATGGTAATATATCACACAAAAACTTTAATAGCTATGATAAGAATTGGATAAATCAGGAAATATAACTTTTTAGTGTTTTCTCTTATGATTAAAATCAAATAATAATAATGGGGGAATAATAAAATCCTCAACTGCCCATTTCCAATATGCTTAAAGTAAGAGTTTTTTTTTAAGGGCATATAGAAGAAAGAGAAAATAATATGGTACATTAGCGATGATGCCATATATTACATGAACAAATTTCCTTTCGGAGGCCAAGAAAATTTGGTAAAAAGAAATAAAGACTCCAGCTTGACTTTTTTGTTCTTTAAATTTTTCTTTTTTCTGGACAGCAAATTAACGGTTCATACCTTTACAAAAATAAAAATAAAAACAAATATTCTTCGACCCAAAGAAATAAAAAGAGTAGTCGAAATTTGCTCGATCTTCCTCCGAGTTTTTGATAGTCTGACCTACAAAGCTAAAGACCCTGAAAAAAAAAGAAATATTTATATAATAAAATCAATTATACGGAACACAAATATTTCTATTCCCTTCATCTCCAAAAATATGAAAAAGAAATCTACGATGAAAAATGTTTTTGAAAACAACGCTGACTTATTGTTGCTTCACATAAAATTTATACACTGCAAAATGCACAATACAGTGAAAAAAATAACAATAGTGGAATCAAAAAGAACAACATAACTAAGAATTGAACTGACCTTTGGATCATAAGGCTAAAGAAAATGAAAGAAGAAAAGCACTGGCACTATTGGAGCTTCAGAAACGACGCAGTTTCAGAGCAGACGAAGCGGATAGAGAACGATAAAAAAAAGATGTGACTGAGACGGGGATGAGACTAGACGAGACGATAGAAGTCAGTTGATTTATTTATTGGTTTGATAATTTATTTATTTTTTCGTTATGACTAATAGTGAATACTTAATTTGACTTCAAAGAATCGTGTATTAATAATCATATCTGTTAAACATCTTACCCAGATCACGTCATTAATTCTATTTTAAAAAATAATTTATTTAATATCATTTTAAAAATTATATTTTTTAAATAATTTCTCTAATTTAATTAATTTACTTATATAATTAAAATTTTGACAGAAAATTGAATATATGATTTTTTGTCATATAATTAAAATTTTGACAGAAAATTATAATTAAAATTTTCTGTCAGAAAATAAACAAAAGTCTAAGATAGCGGATTCTGTGACTACTGAAACATCTTCATCATATTCTGAAGTTGTAGCTGGAGTTCGTCATATTTTTTGCTTGCCTCTACTTCCCTCGCTACTGCCTCCGCTTTAAGTTGTAGCTGGAGTTCATCATATTTTCTTTGAGCCTCTGCTTCTCTCAATGCTTCCTCCGCTTTAAGTTGAGCAATTTGTTCAACTGTGCTCGCTTGCATCTGAGTCATCTGGTCTCTTAACCTCTGAACTTCAGCTTGAGCCTGATTCGCCGAAGACATGTATTGCTACGAGCAGGATCCAAAATATTGGGTTAGGTTAACAAAAGATCTTTGAAATTGAACCCAACCATACCTTTCAGGACCTAAAACTTCAGTAATAATTCGGTTATCAATTTTGTTCAGATTAACAGAACTATCGCTTAAAGCAATTGCTTCATACTCCGCCCTTTTTATCCTTTAGTTTCTCCTAATAAATCAATTAAGGGGTTAGAAACGAAATATATAATCAAACAAATGCAACATGACTTGACATTATTTGCATTACAAACGACTAATTAAACCATTATAATTAAACATGATAAATATTTAAAATAATTCAAATTTTATTAAGTAAATATACCATAATTTCTACAACTTCAGTAGTCATAGGAGATCCATCTTTCTTTCTATGTGTAATGTCAAAAAGCTGAAGGCGCCCAAGTTTTTGACCAAACGATAGTTCCTACAATATAGTAGGAAAAATATTATTTAGTAGAAAGTAATTAATATTTGGCACAATTAATAAATTCAAAATACCTCGTCATCAGCTACACAAGTAAAACTTTTTGACCTAGCTGTGTGCGTGAATTTTTGTTTTTGCCTACTTGTAGTTCCAACTCGTTCACAATCCTACATTATGAAATTATTAATACTTATATAGTAAATACTATAAGCCAAAATAATTATAAGAGTTTGGAAATACATAATACCTCCATTTCTTTGAATTCTAAAATCTAACTGCATCTTCCTATTGGTACCTCAGCATTCTCGGCGGGACATTTCGCAAATTCTCTTCGAGGCTTATATTTTTCTTAAAATATTCTTTGTTAAAAGTACTTTTATGGTCTCTCCGTTTCTTTCCTAATGCCTTGTTCACATAATTATCCGAGACCTCTAAAGCAAATCTCTCTTGCAAATTTAGAAAGTAAATATAAATGAAACTTAAACCAAAGTATTATAAATTACATTCATGTTATTACCTTAATATTTTCGAGAGCTTGATTTTTGTTACTATCAGGCATATGATGCCATGACTCGTAGTTGATTGACAACAGATTGGCATTTCATGCAATAATGCCAAAGTATCAGCATAATCTTGTCAACGAAAATATAAAGCTTAAAAGTTTCTTATGCTCATGTTATTCAATTTTAAGCAACACCTTTAAGAACAAATGAATATACACAAAGATATAATAACCTGGTTTACTTATATAATAACATGGTTTACTTATAGTGTTTTCGTTGAACCAAAACCTATTTGACTGAATAGGTATTTATATTTAAGTAAAAGTGTTAGATTAAACTTATTCAAGACACTCAATGTACGAAGGCAACACAATTGTTAATTAGTATAAAAATTTATCTGCTACACAAATGTAATATTCTGGTGCTGCCACAGTTCAACAGCTAAACTCCAAAACTTATATACTAAATAAAGACAGGATGCTATCACATAACATGATTACATAATTATGATAAAAAGAAAAAGTCCACAATCCTTTATAAATTCCTTTATAAATTCCTTTATAACATGATCACATAACAAGATGCTCTCCCTTCCAAATATTCACTGCCCTCTGTCCCTCTTCTTCAGTTTATAATACTGAATTTTTTTCTTTTTTTATTATTAGCTATTACTCATTCCCATCCCAAAATTTCAATTTCATCCTTTATAAATTCTTAAATAAAGTGCATGCAATACATCTACAGCCCCAAAATCCTATACCACCCAATGGATGGATGGCCTCAAATTTGAACCAAAAGAATCCATCAAATGATATCTAACAGTAAGCTAAAACAGTATACTATATAAAGTCGAACCAAAAGAATCCATCAAAGATAAGAGCATGATCAAAATTCCGTTTAGAATATGTAGATTATTTCCAAAAAAATGCCCAAAATAATCAAAATTTTATTTTATTTTTAAAATAATAAATCAAGTGGAAAATTCATCTGACATTATGCAAAATAAATGAAAAAAGAAAAAGGAAGAATATGATAAAACCATGTTATGAAACAAAAGCATAGACTTTATTGAGACTTAACCAATTTAAGAACATTATTCGAAATTTAAAAAAATATAGATATAAAAAATAATTGAATGAAATGAAAATATACCAGATGAGGTTGCTGTCTCTAGGTTGCTGTTTCTGCAAAAGAGATGTTTTGTGTTGTTGTGGGTTAGGATTTGAAGGATGAGAATAAATTAACAAACTAACTAAACCCTAAACATAAAAACTTACACGACGTTGCAGCAGACTGTCGACGGTGATGCAACAGAGGACTTTCGACGGCGATGTAGTAGAGGGCTTTCGACGGCGACGGCAGTGCAGCAGAGGACTTTTGATGGCGACGGCAGTGCAGCAGATAGGGAAAAAAGTTGGGGAAAAAAGAAAGGGATTTGGTGAAAAAGTTAGGGATTTTGAGGAGGGGGAATTGTTTTCGAGATTTAAAAATTAGGGAAAAAAAGAAAATGATTTAGGAAAAAAATTAGGGATTTTAGGGATGGGGAACTTATTTGGGGGAAAACATAAAGGGTTCTAGGAATAAAACAAGTAGGGATTTGGGGAGGGGAATGGGAATGGGGGAACTGGTTTGAGGAAAAACGATGAAGGGGTTTGGGGGCTAACAAAACGGCACCGTTTTGCAAAATTTTAATACATGTTCACAGCGTTTATGAAAAATGCCGCTATTGCTTCCTTTTGCAACGTTTATGATAAAAACGCCGCTATAGCTCTAATCGTTTGTGGTGTTTATGAAAAAATGTCACTATAGCTCTAACATTTTACAGTGTTTATGAAAAAATGCCACTATAGCTCTAATCTTTTGCGGCGTTTTCCGATTAGCGCCACTAATGTATAACTTTCGTGGCATTTTTGGTCCAAACGCCACTAAAAATGCCACTAAAAGCTTAATTTCCAGTACTGTTAAAATAGTTTTATTTTGGATATTTTCCGTTTGTTAAAAAATAAGCAACTAGATGTAACAAGTTGAAATAAACAAATTAATGCAACCATTCATTTAATATATTAAATTTTGAATTCTTCACTATTTGCATTTCATTTTAAACCAAAAAACTTTCCTAGTTTAATACTATATCAAATTGTCAAACAATATTAAGGATACTTATGTTTATCAAATAATAAATATTTAAATTTTATTAAACATTCATTTCATTAATTTGATCAAATTTATAAATAAAGAAATTAAGAATGAAAATTTGTACTTAACATAAATATCTACATTTAAATGTATATGGTTTTATTTGTTTATTTAATATTTTTGAATATAAATAGAGTTATAAAAATAAATTAACATATATTAAAAAATGATTAAACTATAAAAATAGTCACTTTTGTTTGTCTCAAATTACATTTTAGTCACTTTTGTTTGAAATGTTACGTTTTAGTCACTTACGTTATTGTTTTGTTACGAAGTGGTCACTCTACCGTTAAACTCCGTTACCTCCCTAACGGCAGTCCTACGTGGCAGTCCAAATTAATTTTTTTAATTAAAAACCTATTTTCATTTTTCATCTCAGCAATTGAACGTCCAAGTTGGCATTTGGACTGCCACATAGGACTGCAGTTAGGAAGGTAACTGAGCTTAACAGTAGAGTGACCTCTTCGTAACAAAACGATAACGTAAGTGGCTAAAATATAACATTGTAAACATAAGTGACTAAACTATAATCTGAGGTGAACAAAAGTGATTATTTTTGTAGTTTACCCTAAAAAAATAAGAATGAAAATTTTTGATGTTTTACAACATATCAAAATTATAGTCGACACAAAGCTTGGATTACGTCTGGAAAGTATACTGGAGCAATTATGCAGTTTATTAGGGCATCGGATTAATGCAAGGAAAACTAATGTGTTCTTCTCACAAGGAGTAGGCGACACCTTAAGCAATAATTTGAGCAGACTACTGGGTTTCCAAAAAGTCAAAGAGTTGGGTTCATATTTAAGAATTCCACTCTTTGACAAAAGAGTTACTAAAGCCACTTTGGGGTTTGTAAGTGAAAAGGTCAGAATGAGACTATGTAATTGGGATGCAAAACAACTTCCTTTGGTAGAAAGGTTCACTTTGGCGCAATCAGTTATCCTCTCTATTCCAAATTATTTTATGCAATTGATGAGAATCCCAAAAGGAGTATGTGAGGGATTGAGAAGTTGGCTAGGCAATTCATCTGGATATCTAGTATGAGGAAACGGAAACTAGCACTGGTTGACTGGGACTCCATATGTTAGCCACGACTATGTCCTGGCCTAGGTCACCAACACTTAGATTATCAAAACACCTCATTCCTGTTAAAATTAGGGTATAATCTGGTTACCAAAGAAGAGGATTTATGGGTAAAGGTTTTGCGGTCAAAATATGGGGGTAAAAGAAAGGATTCTTGAAGATATTAGGAAGAGTAATTGTTCAACTATATGGCGAGCGATTGTAAAGGTTTGGCCATTGCTGAGAGAGAACTTGTGTTGGTCCATTGGGACAGGAGCATCGGTTTGTTGTTGGGAAGATTCTTAGATTCCAAAAGTAAGATCATTAACGGCATATGTTCCACTGACGAAATGTTTACTCAAAGATATGGTAATGGAAAATGGTGTATGGGACTTAAAGGCTTTTAAAGAATGAGTACCAGAAGAAACTGTCAAATAGATTGTGAGCATTCCACCACCACACCTCTAGCTGGCCCTGATAAATCATTTGGTCACGAACCGCTAATGGTGATTTTTCAATCAAGAATGCGTATCATATGTTAAAAAAGGCCACGTGGAACGAGAAAGATAATAGGTGGAAGACTGTATGGAAGTACCAAGGACCTCATCACATTCGCTTCTTTTTATGGATCACTTGTAAAAAAAGATTGTTTATTAACTAGGAGCGTGTACGTAGGGGCATTGGACAAAATATGTGATGCCCAATTTGTCAATATGACATAGAGGATATTTTGTATGTACTTAGAGATTGTTCAACTATTAAAGATGTTTGGAAGTACTTTGTGCCGAAGAGATGTTAGGAACGTTTCTTCTCTAGTAATCTTTTAGGTTGGGTAAAGGCCAACTTGGACAGCTCTGGCTGGACTTTGAGAAATGGGGTCCCGTGGTCTAAATTATTTGGTTTGTTAGTATGGTGTATATGGAAGAATAGGAACTTTTTTGTGTTCTAAGGCATATCTTGGCATTTTATGGATACTATTAAGATCTCAATGAATTGGGTGAAACAGTACAATATGGCACACAATATGGAGTCATCCAGAGGAAGTTATTTAGAGTCAAGGTGTTTTTAGGGAGTTATGGGAATAGTAGAGTAGTTGAATCTTAGCTTTTGATTAGGTAGTGCAGTTAGGTTTTTTCCAAAAAAAAAAAACTATAGCCGAATCACTTAAAATGTTTTTCATTTTATCAAAGACTTCAACAATTATATATTTTTATGAGATGTATAAATTAAATAAAAATTGATTATTTTTATTCATATTGTTCTGTTAAAATTCAAAGATAAAATTAAAATAAAATTTGAATGTTATTCATTATGTAAGTAAAAAAATCAAATAAAAACAATAGTATTTGAATGGTAATAATACACTTTTAAATGTAGTGTTTAACTCAAAGATCTATCCACTTTCATGATTTACTAAAAGATTTAAAAAATAAAATGTATACTTGTAAAAGAGTTCGGATAGGCAGAGTGTACCAATAAAACTTTCTTTTCACTGCATTGTGCCATGAAACAGGGAAAAATTATGCATGCAAAATGAATATACATAATAGCAGTAATAGCTAAGAAAATATACATAGACAAATTAAAAATAATACTTAAAAATATACAAAAGAATGATGAAATATTTGTATGCAATTGTAAGCCTACAATTACAAAGATACTCACATGTATGTTTAAAATCGGTTCAATGGTCTTGAATGAATACCTACAAATATACATGAGAACGATGAGAAAATTTATATGCATCTACAAACTTACGATTAAAAATATTAATAAGTAAAAAATATTGACATTCAAATCACACCTTCAACATTTTCAATATCGATATTTATTGAGAATGAAAGAAAAAAATGTCATATTAATAAGGAAATGCATGTAATTATAATCATATAGTAGCTATCACTGAGACTTATCATAATCCCATTAAAATTATAATAATATAATCTAATTACAATAAAATAATAGTAAGTAATACAAATATGGACTCTTGACAGCTAATCAATTAGAGTTCCAATCTAATCCAAATGTTCATGACCCAAAGGATTGACTTGGGTGATTCAGTTTGTTTCAAAATTCCAAAATATGTTTTCCCTAATAGAATGATCTTCATTTATGGGCTAGATATCAATCAAATACTCAATATGTTGGATTCAGTACCCTAAGTGTAGCATATTCATTTTGTATACTTATATTTTTTTTAACAAATTGGTTTAATAATAACATCTATTAATTACATTAATACCCTTAGTATATTGTCCTCGGTGTTTTTACACGCAAAGCAAAATGAAAGCAAATATTGGCTCATTGGTTATCTAATGTTTAATTAATACTAAGTGGTATTACGTGGTCGGATCATAATATGGAAAGTCAGCTTGTATTAGTAAATGAATCTAACCATGTCCTTAGTCTAGTCAGAAATGAGAAAATTGATTGAAAGACTAATATAGTCGTCTATCAAGTCCAATTGGAGAGATGTTTTCTCTTAAGAATAAAAGTGAATGACTCCCAAAAGATAGAGATATAAATGTAATTGATTAGACTGATAACACATCGGATAAGACCCAAGTAGAATAGATCCTAGATTCGTTTATGGATTTATTCATTTGTGACGTTCATAGCGTGACATACGTTAACCTTGAGTGGATGATAGACTACGTATGAGTGACTTGTATATTATGATGTAAGTAAAAACCCAAGTTCAAATAGATAAGGAACCGAAAGCTGGTGTACTGGGAATACGACTTCTACAGTTCGTAGCATCATTCACAATAGTGGATTTCATAGCCCAACTAATAGGTAAATGATATCCTCCCATCGATATTATATGATGGATGAAAGGCAAACATGACCACAGGTCATTTGTCTTGTTAATAAATGACTTAGTTACTATTTAATAGTAATTGACTTTTCATGAAGGAATATGTATTCATTACCATGAGATAAAATATGATCATATTGGAAGAATGAATTTATCCCAAAAAGATTAAGGATATCCTATGAGGGTAACACACTAATGATATGGTCATTGCACGAGCACTGATTAATTAACTTTTGTAATGGTATGTAATTAGGGAGGATTCAATCACAATAATATAGTGGAATCACTTCGTGACTAAATAAGTTTAATAGGCAAAAAACTGAAACTTAATTACAAAATATTTGAATGCTAATTACATATGTCCAATTGGTCCCTCCATTAGCTCACTGAAACCAAGAATGAATTGCATATAGAACCAAATTAACATAAATGAATGGAAATGATGAAGTTAGAAAAATGGGTCGCGTTCACAAATGATGTGTTTTCTCACTGAGTATAGAAATGACTTGAGAATTAATTTAAGATTTTCAAGTTATTATTTAATTATTTATAATTAAATAATTGAAGTTCAAAAATGGAATTAAATTAATTAGTCATTATGAATCCATTAAATATGAAAATTAAATATATTTCATCATAGATTCTTTTACGGTAAAGTCGTCATGACTTTAAAAGAATTAGAATTGAGTTGAGAAAATTATTTAATTGGAAAATTAATTTAGTTAATTTAATTAATTAATATTTATTTTGGGAAATAGAAAATAAATATTGGGTTAGATTAAATTATAAAGTACTAGGTCAAAAGTTCAAGAAGCACGTATAATTGGACCCAATATAGGAAAGGCGCAAATCCCTTTATATTTCATAAAGGGGCGGCAACTCTAGTGTTATTATCTAGGGTGACACACCCACCATACTCCAGTTTGGAGTAGAAGTGTGTTTCTATTAAATAGATGGCATTGGTAGAGTTATTTACACATAAGTTTCATAAATTATTATTTTGCCAGAAAGTAGTGAAAATTTATTTTCTTAAAATAATTTTTATTTTCTATAAATTAGAATTTCTACCAATTTTTATTGAGACAATTACTTTCCTATTGAAAGTAATAAAATCGTTTCTTATTATGTGTTTGGTTTGTGTTGCTCAAACATAAACTCAATGCAATTCAGGGTAAAAGAATAGCGGAGAAGGTTGTTCAGTTGAAAGATGATCTATCGTAATTTGATACGTCAAATTGGGTTATCCATTACACTTAAAGAGCTTATTCTCAAGCAAATTATGTGTCTTTTCTTTACCTTTGTTGATTTTTAGTTTTGTTGTTAATAAATTTTATTAGTTTTGTGTCATTTTTTATACCCAAATTGGCCAATCATGTCATAGGGAACCTAACAATAAGATTGAGTGGTGTAGGAAGTCGATAACGGTCCAAATGTGAAGAAAACATCACTTAAAATGGGGGTATCATGATATTGAGGCATGGAAGTCATGATACCCCTGATAATGCTAAAATGAAGAAACTTGAGGCCAACTATAACCATATCGCGATACCGAGTAATGAGTATCTTAATAACGAGACCCCCAAGACTTCTATAACAACCCATTTTCAGTGGTGTCAAAAACAATGGTTTCGGGACCACAATTCTAACCAGTGAATCAATATTTATTATTAAAATTTGGTTAAGAAATTTTAACGTTTAAATAGTTAATTAAGTAAAAAGAACTAAATTGTAAAAGTTGTAAAAGTAAGCCATTATTAAGTTATATGTGTTAAATGAATATAAAATCATGAATGGAGGGTTTTAATTAGTAATTAAACCATAATACCTTAAGGTGGACGGTTAATGAATAGAAAACAATAAGTTATATGTCCATTTTAATTAAAATGTTATAATAATATTAGTTAAAACATAAACCAAACTTTGTCATCTTCTTTCTTATTTTCATTTTCAATCGTTTGACCATTTTTGAAAGCTTGGAGGTTCGACTGAATATAGACCCTTGCATGTAAGTTGGTTTTTATTTCGATTTTAGGTTTTTTTTTATGTTTTAATAGCGTTGTAACTTAATCTAGCTAATCTGAAGACTAATTTGTAAAAATTTTTAATTTTTAGAATTTTACCATGAATGAACTTGTGATGTTTATGAATTTTATGATAGTTTATTAAGCTTGATAGTTAAATATGACTATTTTGTAAAGTGATTTTAGGTAATTTTAAAGTTTAGGGACTAGGTTGTTAATATTGTAAAATATCATGTAATTTTGTGATAAAATGATAAAATTGGACTATTTAGGGACCATATAGAAATCAACACAAGAGTTTTTGGGCTAATTTGTGATAATTGTGAGAATTTCAGTTTTAGGGATTAAATTGAATAAAATGTGAAAGTTTAGGGTAAATGTGTAAAATGTTATTAAAGGGTTAATTTCATAAATTTAAGTGTTTTAAGAAGTTTGATTTGGGTAATTGAATTAAACTAGTACATTTAGATCAATAAACGGACCAGTCGATTGATAAACTAGGGAAAGGAAAAGCTGTCGAGTAATCGTCGTCGCGTGTCGTTAGCTATTGTTTGTTGGTAAGTTTGTATTGCATTTACTGTGTTCATAATTATTATACTTGTTACATGTTTAATTAAATGAAATTGAAAGTTGTTATGATTAATTGGTTGTTTTATGAAATTGAAGTATAAAGTTAAGTTGAAATGTCAGGGAAAAACAGGATAAGCCCGTGTGAATTTAGTGCATAGCTAGGATACAAATGACATGTCATTTAGGGCATAGCAGGCCTCATGCCAATGTATTTAGCAGCTATGTGCCGGTGTGTTTAGTAGGTACTTTGTACCGGTGATGGGTACCGTACCAATGACTTGAGGTCATACATGTGTTGCGGATTCTCTGAAGTTTGTGTAAGCAACATCGTGTATCGGTTAATGTCCTTATGTTAGCTCGTAGGAGCATTTTCTTCCCATTTTTTCAAATTTTATTTACTATGGTTCTCTGAGCGAAACAATTATCTATTAAAGGAAAATGGTATGAGACGTTATGATAATTTGTATATTAGTCTATGGTTATTTGACACATTATGTTTTGATGATATAAATCATCCAAGTTTAAGTATTTTGAGAAGTTGAATGATGATTTATGGCAAGGATTGTTAATTTCATGTTTTGTATGTTTTATAATTAAGTTAACAGGTATGAATTGTTTTGGTTACAAACTCACTAAGCTTATTAAAGCTTACTTTCTTTGGTTTCCTTCTTTGCAGATCATCGAAATTTTGCTATTGACTGGAACCTCATGGAAGATCACACTATTTAACAACTTATTTGGTAGCTATCTGTTTATTTTGGCTCGGTTATGAGTGGCATGTAAATAGGGTTATAAATATGTAAGTTTGGTATAATGTAATTGTTTGGATTGTTCCATTTGCAATTAAGTTTAAAACTCACCCGTGATTTGATTATGGATGACAGGATTATGATTTATGACTTTTTTGTATTCTGTATTAGATAATTTTATTAGGTAAGTTAACCATTTTTAATCATTGGAAATTACTAAGCTTAAGTAAGTTTACTTGTGTCTTTTATGTTGTTTTCTTGTAGATACGTTCTTGAAGATACGGACGATCGGATCGACTCAAAGAATCACACTATCCAAAAATCTTCGGTAGTTTTTGAATGTTTATATTGGGTGATATGACATGTAATAGATGAATTGATATTATGTTGAATATATGTGAAGTTGTATTTCTTGGATGGTACTTACCTTAGATAGTTTTTAAGTACTTGTGAGTATGGTTTGGTTTGGTATGTATATGTGTATGGAACTTTTTTTTATATATGTAGTTTAAGCCTTATAAAGTGTGTAAATATTTCTAAGTGTTTGATGAGTTGAAATAAGTAGTGTTTTAGCATGAAAAGTTAATGATGTTTGAGTATTTTGTGTACACATTTTGGTTTGAAATGTGATATTGATTTAGCTATTGAATTGTGGTGTCAATGAGGGCACATTGGTTAGGCACTTAGAATGGATGTTTTGACATGTTTTGAGCTCGTTTAATCGTGTTTTGAGTGAGTTTAATTGATGGTTATGGGGTTGCTTGATGTCTAAGTAATCATGTTTTGGTAAATTTGATTTTTAAGGTAAATTTTAGAGCACACAGCCTAGGACACGCGCTGTCACACGGTCGTGTGCCACACGCGACCATGTGTCTTAATTATTTCAATGCAGGTTGGTCCACATGGGCACAAAGAGTTACATGCTTGGCGACACAGTCGTGTGACCCTGAATTACATGGTCACAGTGAGTTACACAGTCTGGCCACACGGCCATGTGACCGTATATTACACAAGCATATTTAGTTACACAGTCAGCGTACACGAGCTTGTAAAGTAGTCACATGGGCGTGTGTAGTAGCCACACGGCCATATTTTTTAGCCACACGGTCTAGGCTCTGTCACACGGCTGTGTGACCCCTATTTTCTAATTTTTCCTAGATTTTTTTGTTTCATGTTAAAATGAACCTTGATTGTTTTCAAGTTATTTTTAGGGTCCGTAGGCTCGGTTTAAGGTCCATAAACATATTTATACTTTGAATTTAAATGAATTATTGGATGATATGGAATGATTTGTATAATTGTTTCTAGTTGAAAGTAAATGTTCCAAATTGAACTTTAATACTCTATAACCCTAAATCGGTGATGGAGATAGGTTAAGGGTGTAACACCCCTAACCTGTATCCGTTGTTGAAAAGGGTTACGAGGTATTACCTAACACCACACAATCTAACACAGTTCTTCATTACAATTCATGCTCTGAAATCTAACCAAGTCGTAACTATTTAAATTACTCAAATTTCGAGACAACCAACATCTATTGGAACATATTATATATGCTTTATACAAATATATATAAATAGCAGAATCATATGATCAACAACCAAAACATTCAAATAAACAATTAATCATTTATAGGTCATACCAATTTCGAACAAAAGCTCAACTAGGTACAATTTCATAACTAACAACAATTTTAAACCCAACACATTTTTACTTGCTCAAGTGACTGATTAAACTTTTATGAAACATAGTCATCTTTTACTATCACCAACTGTACCTAAACAACCAATATGCAAAATAATTTCATATTCATAACTTAACTTACGGAATCTTATATATTATAGTAATAACACATCCATAAACTAATTCGTTGCTTAACCTAAACATATAACCGAAACACCATACATTTAAATACCATGGCTGTAACGCCCCAAAAATCCCTTATATATCTATTTTCATATGTTTGTGACAGAAATACATGTCTGCTTCAGTGGTTAAGTGTTCTGGGAAGTGTTTGAGAGGTCTCAAGTTCTAGCCTTAGCTTGGGCACAATTTTGTTTTTAATTGAATAAACCCCTATCTTTAGCCAGTAGGCTTATAAATAAATGTTAGTGAAATATGTCAGAATGGGCCTGTTGGTCTGGTGGATAAGTAAAGTGGCAAAGTGCTGGTGGTCTTGAGTTTGAGTACTGGTGTGCGCCAGTGAGTGTTTTATTTTGTTGCTAGTGTCGTGTGGGTGTTTTAGTCTAACCGAACTACTGAAGAGTTGGAGTGGAATTTGAATTAGGTGGTTGAGGGAGGGATGGATGATTTTTGGGGAGTCGCTTGAGGAATTTGGGGAGAAAAGTAAAGAGTGGAGGCGTTTGAGTTGGACTGGGATGCTAAGTGGTTGGAATGGATGTGGTTTAGTGGAGTAAATCAAGGAGTTTGGGGAGTTAACCTTTGATTTTGAAAAACTCTGCAGAACTCTCCTTTACGTCGAATTTTGTCCCTATCTTCCCCACTCCCTTTTCGTTTTCTTTTGACTTCAATCTTCCTGTGTTGCTACCGAGATTTCGAGTGTTTTCCCTCTACCTACCAAATTTTTCCCTTTTAACCTTTTCTTTTTCTTTTGTTTTCAGCTGAAATCCCCAATTGCTGTCGTTTTCCCCGTTCAATTCTCTTTCTTTTTTTGTTTTGTTTTATTGCCAAAATTTCAAGTGTTTCCTATTATCTTTTGTTTCGGTCTATCTGGCTCCTTGGCTTTTATTTTCGTGCGATAATGGTAAGTAGTGTTGTTGTGTTCTTTTAGTTTTGATTTTGAAAGATTTTGATTCTATTGTTTGTGTATAGGGGCGATCGTGAAGTGGTTTTTCTTCCCAACGAATTGATTAATACGAGTAGTCGGGGGTGATTGCAGTAAGTGAGTGCATTTAGCTCATTTTGGTATTGATTAAATTGTCTTTTAGTTGTTAAATTTGAGATTGGGTACGTTGCTTGCAGGTTGCAGAAGGTTAGGAAGTGCTTAAGCATCGAGAACAACCCAGGTGTGTAAAAATAACTTTAAAAACTGGAATCGACGAAAAGTCAAAAATGTGATTGTCGACGCCACACTGAAGTGCAGTCGCCCATGTGGTAGGCCGTTTGACTGAACATGGGCATGTGATCGACGAGGCCGGCCATGTACGATACATGGGCCAGGCCAAATTAGACCGTGTGGGCCACATGAATGCGTGGGCCCCACACAAGTGGACCACACAAGCGTGTGAGAATATTGGGCTAGGCCGTGTGATCCACATGGCCAAGGCCATTTTGGGTTGTGTAGGCCACATTGGCGTGTGGGCCTACATGGGCATACAACATGGGCTTGTGGGCCCATTTTCACTGTTTGACTATTAAGGTTGCACGGGTTGCCCGAGTCGACTGTGGACCTACTATAGAGTCGGTAAGTTTACCTGGACCCCTTATTGACTGAAATGACTGTAAGATTGCTATATGCCTATATAAGATAGATATGTATGTCTGTATGTTGAGCATGTTATTCGTACTGTACTGATTATACATGATACCATGACATGACTGTATGATGCATTGCATTAGGTTGGGGATTGATATTGATTGGAGGAAGTGTATTGAAAGGCCTCGAGCCTAACTTACTGGTAGCTCAGATGCAACTACTGTTTAGTGCCGCATTCGGTACTTTTTGGAGTGTAGGGATGGGTGGGTTGATTATATCCCCACATGAAGTGTAGGGTTGGACGGAGGTGGAATGTAGAGGCTGGTTGGGTAGGACCTGTATACTATATAATCTGTTACTATACTGATTATTGTTACTATAATAGGCCAAGACTCAAACACTTGATTGCTTCTATGCTGAGATGGGCTAAAGCCCAAACTGATATTGTCTCTGACACTGAAAAGGGCCTAGGCCCAGACCGTGATTGCTTTCTGTCTGTTTGTTTTATATGAGATTACACACTGAGTTTTCGTAAACTCACCCTTCTAATTTGACTGTACAGGTAATCCCTAGACATAGGCGGATCAGTACGATGGAGGACTCAGCGGTGGCCACACGACCTATTTAATTTGATTTAGTACTTAATTATAATTTTAGTTTTATTTTTGGGGTATTTTATTGAAATAATGGCCTCTCTGGATTTTTATGTTTAATTTTGGGTTTCTATTGTTTTGACTTACAACTGCTAGTAGTAGGGATAATCGAGTTTTCAAAACGAAACAAACGTTTTAACAAAATATGCACAAATTGGCAAACTATTTTAAAAAGCTTCCGCGATAAATAACATTTTGAAAATTTATAACGTTTCGAAAGAAAATAACTTATGAATATGAATCACGTTTGAAATTGATCGACACATCTTGGTATTAAGCAAAAGAGAGTGTAAAGAAATGATAAAGAAAGGAGGTTTTTAACGACAACTCACTTTACGAAAAACACTTCCATGTGACACTGCCAGATTCGGCCATAACGTTTGGGCCGGGTTTGGGGTGTTACAATGGCCGAACATACTCAATCATTTACATTATTATCAAGCCATTTTCGCATGGCTACATATATATACAAGTCAAAATGAACCTTATCGCGAATAGCCTATACATGTCATAAGTTGAAAATACAAACTTTTAAAGCACCGAAATAGTAATCGATAGTGTGAGATGTTCCTGGATGATCCCTGATCTTGAGCTAGCTTTCAAAATCTATAAAATAATAAAAAGACACACAAAGTAAGCTTTTTAAAGCTTAGTAAGCCATAAGTAATTATTTCAACACGAGAACACATTTAATTTAATTCAGATAGGCCAAAATTTGGCTAATAACATTCAAATATAAAATCATTTATCTCCTATATTCCAACTTACCATATTAAATCACTTCACTTACCTTATTTTCAAATGAACATGTAAACTTCTTATGTACCTAAGTCATTTAGCCCAAAATTCACATTCTAATTTGTTATGTACACACAAAAATCGTATAAAGCTCGTACAATGCCATATCCCGGATATGGTCTTACATGTTAACGCATATCGATGCCACTGTCCCAGACAGGGTCTTATACGAATCATATACGATCCAATGTTCCAAACATGGTCTTACACATTTCTTTACTTCGATGTCAATGTCCCAAACGTGGTCTTACACGAAATCACATCTCAGAAGTCCTATTATCATGTCATCAATATCAAATACATTTTCTAAGGTTCATTCAGAGCTATCGACTTCATAATTAAATCATTTCATACACAAAACCAATCATCCAATGCTCAATTCAATTCAACAATATATATATATATTCATAAACGAATCCAATTCAGCAATGAATATCAATATACCAAACAATTCGTCAATGTATAACCATACACAAATCAAGTTCGGCAATGTATAATCATATACAAATCAAATTCGGCTTCCTATATTCATAAACAATTCAACTTTGACAATATATAACCATGTACAAATTAATTCCAACAATGTACAACCATATACGAATCAATTAAGCAACTTATATTCATATACCAAACAATTCGGCAATGCATAACCATACACGAATCAAGTTCAGCAATGTATAATCATATACAAATCAAACTCGGCTTCCTATATTCATAAACAATTCAATTTCGTCAATATATAACCATGTACAAATTAATTCCAGCAATGTACAACCATATATGAATCAATTCAGTAACTATGTATAACCATACACGAATCAATATATCCATATACAATTCAACTTCGACAATATATAACTATAAACAATTCGAATTCAGCAAAATATAAAACATTCAAATTCAGTAATATATTTCTATAATTAATCAAATTCTCCAATGTATAAAACATTTATATTTAATTTCAAAAACATTTATTTACTTACGAACTTACCTCGTATTCGGAATTGGTGAATCAGATTGATTACTCGATAACTTTCGACTTTCCCCGATCTAACTCCAATTTCTTTCTTTCTTGATCTAAATCAATTCAAATTTAACTTATTTAAAAATATATTCATTCAATTTCATCCAAAAACACATAAATGGGCATTTTACACTTTAGCCCCTTAAGTTTCACATTTATTCAATTTAGTCCCTATTTCACAAAATCATAAATTATACAAAATTTCAACACACCCATGTTTACCTGAATTCATTAAGGGTCCCTAGCAGCCCAATTATTAAATTTATTTCACATTACAACGACTAAATTTACACATTTCACAATTTAATCCCTAATTTGCATTTTCATTAAAAATCACTTTATAAAACATAATAATCTAACATTAAATATTTATTTTTCATCATCAAACAATAAAAACATCAAACTATCATCAATGGCAACTCACAAATTCATCAACCAATCCAAAAATTAAAGCATGGGCTAGCTAGAATTCGAAGCAACGATCTAAAAAACATAAAAATTATCAAAAACCGAGCTCAAAACATACCTAAATTAAGAATGAAAAGGGCTGAACCCTAAAATGTTTCAAATGGTCTTTCTTATTTTTATTTTCGGTGAGAAAGATGATAAAATAACCTTAAAATTTGTTTTTGTTTTATTTATTATACATTAATACATGGTTTACCATTTTACCCTTAGTTATTAAACCATTTAAATCATCAAGTATAAGGCCATTAATGTCCACTAACACTACCAATGGTCTAATATCATCATAAGGTTTTTAATTTAATTAATCATAGCAATTAAGCACTTTAAACAATTAGAATGCAATGTTTGTATTTTACGCGATTAAGTCCTTTCATCATATTAACTAACCAATCGGTAAAATTAAATCACGAAATTTTCACGCATACATGCTATCATGCTGTAAACACATAAAATAATATTAAAATAATTTTACGACTTTAGATTTGTGGTTCTAAAACCATTGTTCCGATTTAGCTAAAACCGTGCTGTTACAAGGGGTGTGACACTTTTTCTTTACATCGATTATATATTGTCTATGGAAGCCATGAGGAACTAATCCCTCTATGGGGGATTAGCGAGTGGAGGTATAATTTGTTAACTGTTTTGTAGGGTTACTCAACGAATCAGCTATTTGGGAAAGGAAGAACGTGAAACAAACCCTAGGTCTGACAACTCCAGGAAGTCATCAAGGTGGGAATTAACCCAAAATTGGTATTGTCCATCCATGAAAACCTTAACCTCAAATCAGTCTGAACTGTAAGGTCAAAAGATAAGTAGTTCTTGTTGAATCGTTATGTTAGTGGAAGATCGAAAGATCCTGCTAGGGTAGCGACTAGTTGATTGATGAGGAATCCGAAATATCAGTTGATGGAGATTACCGAAGTGAGCTAATCACCCATAATCAGATTTGATTTATTCTCCTTTTTTAATCTCTTTAATTTTATCTTTTTATGTTATTTTGTTTTTATTACTATTATTATAAAACCCCAGAAATATTTTATTTCATATTTTTCGTACTATAACTGATTTAAAAGAATTAATTAGATCTTTTAGGGTTTAGGTTAGAATTGATCTGACACTCACCTCCTTTGGGTACGATCCTCAGATTACTCACCTATTTCATTGTAAAACTATTTTACAACTCGACCCGTATACTTGGAGATACCGCCTTGTCTTTCTATATTTTATTGTAGTATTCACACTCTAGACATTAGTACGTCTGGAGGCGGTCAGGTGTTACAAGACATGCCACACAATTTAGCATAAAACTCACCAATTGTTTCAGAATCTTGCATTCTCAAGGTCTTGAATTTGGTGGTTAGTATTTGCATCTTGGACTGGTTGACAATATTAGTTCCCTCATAAGCAGTTTGGAGAATTTCCCAAACATCCTTTTCCACAATGCACTGGAAATCCATTTAAACTTTCACATATCGATACCACAAAATATGGCAAACAATGCCTTAGAGTTAGCATTGACAACTCTTTCTCCTTTAGTAGTCCATTCAACCTCAAGCTTAGGATCCTTTCTAGAATTTGAATCAATAGTAGGAGCTTGTCAGCCGGTGAAACTAGATCTTCATGCCTTTTTATTAACAGACTTTATGTAGGATTTCATTCTAGCCTTTAAGTAGGGATAGCTCATGTAGGAGCTTGTTCAGTTTCCTTACATCTATGGGGCCTAGCTCAATGAGTAATTTCACTATTAACAATGAGTATTTCGATGAAATCTCCACATTCTAAAGACTTATTGAAAATATGATCCTTCTCCACTATTCTCGTACCATGAATCGTTTTTCCACTGAGGTGGTTAACATCTAAATATATAATATAAATAATATTTTCCTTATAATCCAAATGGTTCATAAAAAAATTAATTATCAAATATATCATCTAAATAATATGTTCATCTCTTAATCCTTGAGCAATGACCACATTAGCCTTTCAGCGTAAACTTACCTTTTTACCCCTTTTGACTCATTATATAATTTCTTCTAAATAATAAGCAATTATCATACTCAAATCTCATAATTCACTTATAATATTTAATATCAACCCATATATTGTGAAAATTATATCTTTTCCCTTTCTCTCGATAAAATCAAGAAATTTATAATTTAGTCCTTGTGCTTTCTAATCTTTAATCCCCAAAAGTGATTTTCACCATACTAATACCTATTTAAATTTAACCTCAAGTCAATTCATCACTAATCAGTCACTTGTCTCAATTTGGTCGTATTTTCACTTTAGGCCCTAAAATTTTTAAATTTTACAATTTAGCCCTTTTGTCATTTTTTCGCTTCTAAAATTCTCTTCATAATTTCCTTCTCAATTAACAACTTTTTTCCCATACGATTCATTTATCTGGTTCATTTTTCATATTTTCTCACCGATTCACTATATTCATTACTGGAATGGTGTCACGTGTCAAATAAAATTTTTTGGGATGTTACATACAATTTCTACTATCATTGAGAAACCACATTTCATTTACCCAAAAAAGAAAATCTAATATGCATATTCTGAAAATAATACTACTTATTAGGGGTGTTCAATCGGTTAATCGAACCGAACTAGCATTAACCAAAATTTTTAAACCCTTAACCGTTAAACGAATCAAAATTTTTTTAAAAAAAATTAACCGAACCGAACTATTTCAGTTAATTCGGTCGATTAACTGAATTAACTGAAATTTTTATGTTTTTGTTTTGTTTTTTGTTAAAACAAGTATAAAACATATAAAAAGAATAAATGTGCACATACATTATATGCTTTTCTTCAATACACTACATTCACCAAATAAAATAACACTAGAAAAGAATACAAAATGATTTCAATGTATTTGGCAGTGGACTAATCTCTTTGACTAATTATCCTGCATTATTCTGTTAAAAATTTTCTTCTAATCATGGCTCCAGTGGCGAATCCAAGGGGGCTGACAGGGGCCCCAGCCCCCCTAAAATAAAAATTTTCTATTTAGAATTTTAAATTTGTAATGGTAAAATTATACTTTGATCCCTCCAAAAATTATAAAAATTTGATTTAATTCTTTAAAAGTCATAAAAATATAAACTATTAAAATAAAAATTATAATAAAAATATACAATTTAATTTCGAGCCCCTTAAAAATTTTCTGACTTAGCTTGTGCATGGCTCTAGTGTAGTGAAGCATCAATAGCTTTAAGTTTAGACTTCTGAAACCACCCATATTTTCAAAGATATTTTATTACCTCAGGGCCCAGACTACGACCCATGCTTTAATTTGTTTCTGGGTTCCTTAGTATCATATATCTGAAAGTGGGTGCTTTAAATTGCTTAAAAGTATGGGTGCTTAAGGGTATTACACACAACGTGCTTTAAATTGCTTTAAATGATTTGAAAGTGCCTTGCATGGAGCAATTAAATACATTGGATTGGGTTGTCCGCAGGTGAAGTGGGGTAGTTTAGAGTATTGTATATGTATGTGATATATATATTAAATTTCATTTTAGTCCCTAATACATGTGATATTTTGATTCTATTATATTTGTAATAGACTATTTTAATAATTTTTTATAATTTTTATAGTTTTTTAATATTTTATAATTTATATATTATTTTTAGGATTTCTTAAAATATTTAAAATAACTATTATCTTCTTTTTAATTTTTTACTATTTTAATAACTTTTATATTTTTTACAACTTTTAATAATTATTTTATAATATTCTAAAATACGTACATAATAAATCTGGACTAGTTGATGTGCATTATTAAATGCTCTTGAATGTACATTTGTTCATGCGTGCATTTTTAATTTTTTAACAATTTTAAGATTTTATTTTCTTAGATGTATACTGACGTGGCATGTTATGAAACATTATCTACATGGCATGTCATGTATCACTTTTTTGTTGCTTTTGTTAATCACATCAACATCCATTAATAGTCAAGCCGATTAATAACAATTTCTATTAGCGGAAGGGCTTCATTGATTTTTTTAGCTCAATTGCGTGCACTTTTTCTTTAAAGGCTTAATTGTTTTTATTCTACCTTATATACACTTATCATCATTCCGACACTCCTTGTGACTTTTTTAAACTCCACGGACAATGTATTAAAATTTTTCTTGGCTATGTACCATATATTTGTAACAAAACTTTACTATAGGCTCTCTTGTGGTGTTTCTTCAATGGAAGAAACCTCTAAAAGCTTGAGAAAATTGTTTAGAGCTTGGTTCAGTTTATAAATGAAAGCATGAACATAAAGAACAGTTAAAATGTTATGTTGCATTGTTGGAAATTTTTAAATTTTGCCAATCCAAAACAAAATAGAGGGAGAAGAAAATTTAATTTTGTTTTGGGTTGATGAAACTTGAAAATTTCTAATAATATCCCATATCATTTTAGTTGTATTTATGCTCGTGTTTTTATTTAGAAGAATCTTTCACTAAAAATCATAAGAGAACTTATAATTAAAATTTTGTGCGATATATATAATAAGGAAAAGAAAGATAATAAATAAAAAAGTAAAAACATTTTCCAAATTTTAAGTTAAACTCGACATCAATAGAAGTGGAGGTCTATTTAAATAATAAAATGAAACTCGTCGACATCACTGGATGTCGAAGTATGTTTAAATAAATAAAGTAAACTCTAAACACATGAACAGTGAGTTTTAAGTCTAACTTATCAGGTGACATTCTCTTTCCTTATTCCCTTTTATACTAAACTTGACATCTGTAGTAAAAAAAAACATATTTCTAAAACTAACATTTCTAGAAACTTAATTCGGACAATAGTAAAAATTTCCATAATCCAAATAAATGGTTCAACTTAAAATAATAATATGAATGAACTAAATAAAAAAGTATCTTGATGTGTATAGAGGCATAATTAAAATTTTTGTCAAATACGTGTTTGATACGGGTTCAAACAGTGCGACCCTAATATTGTATAAAAAAAATAAAAACTGTAATCATGGTATAGTATCAGTGGGTATATTATTAGCTGAACTATGTTACTCGTGTAAGAGAAAGTACGATCTACAGCTTGAAATTTACCACTTGCGTTTTCTACAGTGACAACGTTAGATGTAGAAGGTATATAAAGTAGGTTTTGCCATTCAAAACAAAACTAACCCAATATCGAGAAGGAATTTTTTATTGCAAACTAAAAACTATGACTACACAGCATTATCATTTATCACTAAGATATGAAGATTGTTTCAACAAAAACAACACATACTACTCGTACAACGATATAACAGACATTATGAAAACAAACATCTAAAACTATCACAGCTGCCGCTATCGGCATTATTTTTTAAGGACACAACACATCCAGAAAACATGTGCTACCCTAACCAAAGCCACGCAATTCCTCCTGTTACATATACAACCACTATTACATCGGATATATAAAGAGAAGTTGGCATTCAGCTTCTTCGTGTTTGTTTCCTCAAATGCATTGCAGGAGTCTTAACTGTATTTCATGACCTAAAGTTTCACTTCTCTATCAAATATCCAACTGAATGGGACACTGGGTGCTTCCTTGGCCTTTTCTTGCGCTCTCTCCTCTAACCTTCTAATTCTCGAAGGAAGTGAACACAAGTAGTCCTGAGCTTTACGCCCCTCGGCTGAAAGCCCAGCTAGCTCCTTCACCTTCCATCGATCCACCAGGTGCTCTACTATATCAACATAGTCCTTAGCAGTGTAAACCCCGATTCTTTGGGCAACAGCTGAGTAGTGGTCAAATAAGTTATAATCTCTGCCATCATAGATGAACTCAGCCGGCATGGCGATTTTCTTCTTCATCATGTCAGCAAATGCCAGGACTGTTTCATCAGGATCAATCTCAAACAGCTTTTCAACGATTTTGGTATAGGCTGTCTCGTGGCGCTTCTCATCTGAGGCAATGCTACCACAAATTTGAGCCAAGTTAATATCCCCATACTCCTTAGCCAACCTGCCTGTATTCCCATGGGAAATAAAAGTTGCCCTTTCTTGGAACGAAGTATATATGAATCCTCGGTAAGGACTATTCTCTGTATGAGGATCCTATCGTTATACAGAAGAAAGAGTTTAGTTTAACAATGACAGATTGGAACTGTATAAAAAGAAAATAATGACATCTTGCATGCTTGTCTGTTTTCCTTTCTTAGAAATTGAAAAGAGTAATTAAATGTCAATCACTCAATCATCCTCCTAAACTGTGTAGCAAGTATGTTATTCTTACCATTCCCGATCCAATCAAGTACTGGATTGTCCTCTCAATTTGCCTCATGTCCACTCTCCCAGACAAGTAGAGATACTTATTAAGCAGATCACCATGCCTGTTTTCTTCAGCAGTCCAAGCCCTGGTCCAAATGGCCCAAGGGGTAAGGCTAGCACCTGTCTCATCACGAGTTCCATCCAAGGTATTAAGCATTGTTTGATAAGTTGAAAGGGCTTCCTCGGTGATCATATCACCAACCAAAACTACAAAGTAATCATCTGGGATCTCCTTTGCCCTTTCCCTAAGCTCTTTGACTTGCTCATGAAATCCATCAGAATTAGGATCTGGAAGAAAGTCAGCGGGTTGCCAACATTTCTCAACTGGTTTGAGGTGAGTCAGAATGTTGTTCTCAGCCCAGCCCTCCAAAGATTTAAAGATCTCAATCTTGTGAGGCGGCATGGAGTGGGTGATCTGAACAGGCACCTCCTTTGGAGGCGTGAAAGGCTTTTTCAGATTCCCAACCTCTCTGTGTTCAGTAAAAATAAACCAACTTTGGGATTACTTTCATTCTCATACTCATACATCATCATTATTACCAAGGATTCAAAGACAACAATATCATAATTTGTAAAAGTTCAAATCTCATCATAACAATGATTAGAGGCCATGAAACAACAAGAACGTTAAGATTGTGACATATCATAAAAGAGAAGTCCTGAAAGCCATGTCAGTTAGACAAAACAACAAAAACCCAGATTCAAAATCAGCTTTAAGTAAAAGAAGAAGAAGAAGAAGAAGAAGAAAAGGTTATGATCCATGATTATAGGCGAGAATGATCAAGTTATTACAATAATGAATAAAACGCCAGCCAAAAAGAAAAGAAAGAAAGACACTAACTTGGAGCCAGAAGGAATGGTGGAGATCATGGAAAACTTGGGAGATCTAAGGGTGGCCTTTGGTGGAAGAGCAAAGCAAGGGAGCTTCTGAGATTTCGAGGCGATGGCATTAAAATTCAAAGCCATTTTTTCTTTTCGTTTGCCTTTCCTGGTTTGGGTTTTGGACGGCTTTTAACTTTATAGACTCCTCTGTCTTTTAATTATTTTTGTTTGCAAGTGTGAAAGACTTCACTTGAGAGGGATACTTTATTGGTGCTACTTTAACACATTAGCCCTAACTTTTGTTTTAATTGCTGATTTTCTCTACATATTTTTAATGTTCAAAAAAAAAAAAAAAAAGAAAGAAAAGAAAAGAAGAAGCTGACATCGCTTAAATTAGAGGTGATCATGGGCCGGGCTAGATTCGGGCTAGATTCGGGCCAGATCCAGATAAAATTTTAGGCCTATTTTCTAAGTCGGATTCGACCCGGCCCGAAATATGGGCCTAAAAATTTGTCCAAGCCCGACCCGAAAAAAATTGCTAAGCCCAAGCCCAGTCCGGGCTGACCCATATTAAAATTTACAACACTAAAAAAATATATATTTAATATATATTTAATTAAAAAAGTATATTTGATTAAAAATAAAAAATATATATTTAATACATAATTCGGGCCGGGCCCCAGAAAAAATTTTTACTCGAGGCCCAGCCTGTTTTCTAAATGGGCCTCATTTTTTGCTCAAACTCATATTTCGAGCATATATTTTTACCCGAACCCTCTTATTTTTTGGGCGGACCGTCGGGCCGGCCTGGGTAGCCCAACCCATGATCACCTCTAGCTTAAACACACACTATGCAGTAGACTAGACTAGTGGTGGCAAGAAAACATGCAATGGCAGTTTAATTACGTGGACCATCCTTTCTTTTGAATAAAAGAAAGAATTGCCGTATGATTAGGGGTGAAGTCAAAAATTTATGTTGGGAGCTAAAATTAAATTTTAAATTTTAATAGTTAATATTTTTATAATTTTTAAAGTATTAAATTAAATTTTTATTATTTTTAAGAGGTTAAAGTGTAATTTTATTTTTATTAATTTAAAATTTTAAAATTTTTAAAAGCCTTAAATGAATAATTTTCTATTTTAGGGGGGTCGGGGTCCTGCGAGTCCCCTAGATCCACCACTGACGTCATCTGTATTCTTTTTTTTAATAGTTGTATATTATATCATTATTTTTATTCTGAATTTCAACAATTTCGTCCTGAAAAAAATTAAATCCAAATGAAAATCTTGAAATTCAGGATGAAAATGTTAATATGGCACAAAACTATTGGAATGTGATAATATCCCTATTTCATACAATCCTTTCTCTTAAATTAAATGTACGGTTGATGATTATGAATATAATGACAAGTTTGAATATAAAAATAAAATGTAATATTTAAAGAAAGGTGAATTTTAAAATTACATATGAATTTTGATTTAATGTTCAATTATATGAACTTTAATTTAGTGTAATTATATACATGAAACTCTAATTGTGGTTCAAATATATACTTGAAACTTTAATTTTAATTTAGTCATACACATTTAAAGAAATAAATACATCAATTTATTTTTATATTAGATAAAATAATTATTTATGTATGTAATATATAAATAAAATTTCAGATATTTAATCTTGTTAATAGTAAAGATACTTAATCTTAATCCGTTAAAAAATTGATGACATGGCACACAGACCAATCAAGGGATGCCATGTGTCTATTTATTGACCTTTGATTGCTAGCTCAATCCCTTATGAGCAATTCTTCCATTTTATTTTACTTTTCATGGAAATAATCTCTTATCAAAATTATTTTTTAAATTTGAAATTTATATAAATTCACTAAAAATTAAAATTATTCACTAAAATTAAAATTTTCTTCAAAATAAAAAATTATATAAAATATTTAAAAATATAAAATGGTTTAATATATTTTATTCTAAAAATTATTTTACATTTTCCCAAAAAATCAAGTTTTCTTTTTCAATTTTATTATTTTCTACTAATTTGCTTTCAGTTTCATACTATAAAGGAAAACGAAAACTAATGATAGAATTTCTAAATCATTCTTTCTAAAATAAATCTCTTTAAACATATGAAATGTTGTAAGGAACTTAGAGTAGAACATGAATCGAAAGGAAAATCAAAAGAAATTGAAAAATGAGAAGTTCCTAAACAATAGAGTAATAGCTATCCATTGTAGATTCGAAAGCTTCTTTTTAAGAAACAACTTGAAATCACGAAACTTAGCTTTAAATTTGCCTAAGTCAGCTTAACTCTCGAAAGATGAAAATTAACAATAGAAATTTTCTAAGGCATTGAAATAAAATTGAAACAAGCTTTCAAGCAAAGAAGTAAAAAATGAACAGAAAAGCCACAAGAAAACTAAACACACTAAGTGTTTGAGTAAATGCTCTCAAAAGTGTTATATTACTTTGAAGAAAAATAACTAAGTGATTACAAATGAGGGGGAAGACCTTTATTTATAGTTGAGCACCCCCAAATCTAACGGTACAATTTAAATCACATCGATAGTCGAGATTAAAGTCAATCTACAAGATGAAAGTTCTGAAGGATTTAAACTCTATACAATCTTATCTTTTAAGATTACAAATACTAACCATGGTAACTTTAGTTTTACTGGAGTGTTCCATAGGGCTACTAAGGTTTCAAGTAGATGAGCTTATTCATGTATTTCACAAACCATACCAGTTCATGTGGATTAAATAAGCCTCATTTAATCAATTGACCTCCATGGGACGTTCTATGTGCATTTGTCATGGGCTTCGATCCACAGCACGTGACATTCTTTTTCACCCATTCTCACAAATCCTCGTTGTGTCTCGGAATGACACTAGTTTGACTCATCTTGAAACGACCTCAATGCCTCGGTCTATTCCTTACTATTGTCTATGTTAGGTAGTCCCTTCCTTCGGAACCTTTGCCTCAGCTTATGTCTTTACCGTCATCTAAGTCAAACCATTTCTCTCTTTCGAACATCTCGATTGAAAGAGCTCACCGCTCTTACTTGCCCCAATTGTGACTTACCTTGTCGGATCCCCTTGATTTACACAAATAGGCTTAGGCATGCCCATATTGAACACTGAGTTAACCTTGAGTATTAATGCCAACTTTGGTTTGTAAGCCCTTCAGTTTACCCACTTCAGAACTAAAAAAGGGTTCATGTGTTTTTTCCAAGACAACAGTAAGTCATAATGTAGAACATTAAGAAAGTGTTTGAGATGTACCTTGCTTGTAACATTTACTTGATTTAACTGTCCAACTTGCATCACTACTTTTCCCACGAAGCCCAATACACAACCCACCTCTCTCATAGGTGGTAACCTCATTGATAACTCAACAAGCTTTATATTGGTTTTTTTCACCTCTAGCATTTCTAAGGGGGTCTTTGTAGCACTTCGATCTACCAAGTCAATGTTTTTATCCACAATAAACATATTTAGCTAGTTGAATTGTCGACAATACCTTGGCTCCTCATTTCTCATCATGACCCACCAGCACAACACATTGTCGTTAACAAGTGTCCAAGATACATATGACACCAGCAAAAGGAACCAATAGAGCATTCATCTTGCCAAGGATATTCAAGCCAAGAACATAGTCGTAACCTCAAAGTCTTCCTTACCTTTCCACTGACCGACCTATAGCTCAACTCCTTATGCTACTCATATTGGAAAAAATTTGGTTCGAAAGTGGTTTGTACAACAAAAAAACAAAATTTTGAAAACCAAACCGGTTTGTGATATTTATAACAATAAACTCTTTTCCCAAAATAGTACCTGTGTTTTGGGCTAAGCGGATCCTAGACATTCCTAGCTTTCAACCGAATGACCTTCTCTGCTATTCTCGTACCATGAACTACTTCGAGCATGGGCTCAAATAATTTTGAATCAAACACAAAACCAATAATAGTTCCTTTACTTTCAGTTGGAAAGTAAAAATATCTCTCTTATAGAAACCAGTAGAATTGTTATTATCGGAAAATAAAATTTATACTTAAAAATAAATTCTCACTATTTTCGGGTAGATAATAAGATCTCAAAGTTGTATATAAATTATTGTATTTTTAGCCCTATCGGTGTCATCTATTTATAGGGAGAGGAAGTGAAACTCTAGTTGAATTAGTAGAATGCATTTAATGCCTATTTAATTGAAAAACAATCTCTTAGTTGAACTAGGAGACAGGGGTGGCTGACCCTAGTTATTTTACTAAGGTTGTCATCCCTAGTGATTACTATGAAGGGTTTTGAGGCTCTCTTGTATCGGGTCCAATTATAAGTTCTTTTTGGACTTTTAACCTAACACTTTATAATTTAATCCAACCCAGAATAGACATTATTTATTAATTTAAATAAATTAATTTTTCCATTAAATAATTTTCTCAACGAATTCTAATTACGTTAAAATCATGTTAATTTTATCGTAAAAGAATCTATAAAAAATATATTTAATTTCTACCTTCAACGGCTTCACAATGATTAATTAATTTAATTCCATTTTGAACTTCAATTAATTAAATAATAATTCAAAAACTTAAATTAGTTCTCGTGTCATTTCCATGCTAAGTGAGAAACCACATTCATTTATGAATGTAATTTGTTTCTGAATATAATCCATTTATCTAATATTATCATTTGTATCCATTTTTGTTCATTTGATTCATCATGCAATTCATTTTTTATTTCAATAAGCTAGCGGAGGGACCAATTGGACATATGTAATTAGGGATTTAATTATTTATAATTAAGTTTCAGCTTTTCGCCTATTAATTATAAACTCATTTAGTCACGAAGTCATTCCACTATAGTATAATGACTAAACTCTCCCTAATAACATACAATTACAAAAGCTACTCAATTAGTGCTCGTCCAATGACCTTTTTATAAGTGTGTTACCCTCATAGGATATCCTTAATCTCTTTGGGATAAATTCGTTCTCACAATATGATCATATTTTATCTCGTGGTAACCATTAGATATTCCTTCTTGAAAAGTCAATTAGATATTCATCACACGTAATTTTTTATCTAACATGTAATGCCAATGAGAGGATATCATTTACCCATGTCTTGGGTTATGAATTCCACTATTGTCAGTGATGCTACATTTTGAAGAAGTCGTATACCCAATGCACCAACTTTCGATTCCTTATCTATTTGAACTTAGGCTTTTACTTTCATCAAAGTACACGAGTCACGTATACTTAGTCCATTATCCACTTAGGATTAACGTATGACACACTATGAATGTTACAAGTAAATAAATCCATAAACGGATTTGAGATCTATTCTACAGGTCCTATTTGGTGTACTGTCAGTCTATGTTCAAAATTTTTTCTAATATTTTCTACAAGGGTTGAGTCCTAATGGTCGTTGGACACATGTCCTTCTTCAATGGGCGGATTCTCATAGAGTTCCTTCAGCTAAAACTACTTGGTGTCACAATACCAATGGGGACATGTCACAAATCTTAGTGGGAAGGGGGAAGGAAACTCCATTCATTTTCTATGTCACTTGTGGAATAGGTCCACGCAATTGAAACATTATTCGTCACGGTACGTCATCTGCTCATTCCCTTGAAAAAGCTAACCTTCCTAGTGTTGCTACTTTAGGGTCTACTTCTTTTTCTCAATCATCTAGTACACCTAATCCAGAAGACAACATGGATGCTTTTGGCCTTACTGGATGAAGTCTGTAAGAACGAAGGGAATACAACTGCCCCAAATTGAACACTGACTGGCCGAGCTCGAAAAAGGCTAAGAGTGGAAACAAATATTGAAAGAACACTCATCGCAGGCTTAAAAAAAGGGTATGTTCCTTCCAAAAACAAAACACCTCCTACTCTTGTCCTGTAGCACCCTATACTCGGCCTGGTCGTCAAGCCCGAGTATAAAGATGCCACACCACCGTCTCACTACTTGTACAGTATAAATTGTCACATTATTATATCAAACGTGTCGAAATTAGCGTTTGCACAAGTTTTAGGTATACATTTACTAATTGTCATTAAAACATGTTAAACAAACTACATTCGATCTCTTAACACGAGTAAGACATGCGTTGGGTTTTGTAAACGGAAAAATATATAGGATTTTTCCTATATAATTTATCACATTTTTACTTAAAATTGTTGTTAAAACCAAGTAATTGTTTATTAAATTAATGAAATATGTGAAAATATGAAATTAAGGCATAGAAATTATTAAAATTTGATTTTATGTTTTATTATATAGTTTTCATGCATAAAATGACTTATTTTATATTAATTTAAGCATATTATATTTTTAAGCTATGAAGTGGGCCATGCATGATTAAATTAAATAATAAAATATAATGTTATATTTTAATAACTCATTTTAAATATTTCATTAATAAAAATTGGGTTTAGTTAATTAAGTGAATTGATTAATTAAAGTTGTTAAATTAATTTATTAGTCCTCTAAACTATCTGCTATTTTTGACAGGTCTAAGGATTTTCTTCTAATTGCAAAATTGTCCAAGTGGGGACTAAGTCAACCTAATTTTTGGCTGCACATGGCTGATTATAAAACAAACTTTTGGTTTAAATATACAAGGTCCTCGAAGAGTTGAAGAAGTTAGAGATTTACCTGAAGATTTGCACTTGACCGAGTCTTAGTCTTGAATTGTTGTGGCATCCAAACTGACAAAAAATCAAGGAAAAATCAGCTTGATTTTCTTGATTTATGGCCGGCCAACCATGGGAGATTTTTCAAAGGATGAACACCCCTATTTTTAGTAAACTATCCCCCTCTCCTCACCTATAAATAAGACCCTCTCATTCATTCATCCATTATCCCTCACTTCTCATCATTCTCTCCTCTCTAAAATCTCTCAAATCTCTTAGCTCTCACGCCTATCACCATCCTTGCATAAAGGATTTCAGCAAATTAGCCTCTTAAAGAGCCCTTGGTTGGCCACCTTGGAGAGCCATTAGCAAAAGAGCAAAGCAAATGAGCGAAAGAGCCTCGCCAGTCAAAGTCTTGGGTGACAGCCACTCTAAATTAGGTTTAATCTTTCTCTTCTTTAATTTAACTTAGATGTTTGCTATGAGTTCTTTGTTCTTGTTTACAACAATGATAGCTTAATTTTATTTAAGCTAGAATGATTGTTTTAATTAAATAATATTTATTTGATTCATGCTTATAATGTTTATGCCTCAATCGATCATGTTTTCAATTAAAATCAAGTCTGTATTTCTTTCATACATGATTGAAATGCACCTGAATTAGCTGAGCGATCCTAACCAGACGACGGATAATGGACGCATAATTGAAATGTGCATGCTTAATTTAGATCCTAACCTAATTAAATTGTAGGTTGCATAACAACCCTAACCAGTTCTGTTATCTGCATAGTTTTTAGATTTGTGTGATTAAATTGTTTCAAACCTAACACGTCCCTGTTACCTTATACGAATGCTAAGAAACCCTTAGTAAATAAGGATCGGTAAAATGCGTATTTACTAAGTAAAGGATTCCGAAATGACCTAATTTGGTTTCCAAACTCATGAAAGATCGAGTTGTCATGGAATATTTTTTCGAATATTATTAAGCATGATGATAATAAATTGAGTTTAATTAAAGTAATTGTCCTAGTTTATTTATGTTATAATTTTTGCAAATCGTATTTAATTTTGCTAAAATCTACTTCATTCATATAGTCTACATACTTAGGAAAACTTGCATTAGGGATCATTGCATTTAATTTAATTTAGACACCACTTCTCAACTATATTGTGTTTTTATTTTTTTTCAAATTGTTAATATAAATTTACAAGTTAAGTGGCTTAGCACAAGCATAATCCCTGTAGAGACGATAACTCAACACTTACTTATTACTTGATAATGACTGTGTACACTTGCACAAACCCGAGCGTTTTAGGTTTTCATAGCAACGTTTCAAATTTAATCATGCAGGTATTGATACTAACCTTAGGGTATCGATATTTTCCCAACATGGTATCTATACCACATGGAAAATCGATATCAAACTAGCATTTTGTTTCTCACCAAAATTCAAAACGTCAAAAATTATTGGTAACTTTCTTAAAGTATCGATAAATCTACCCCTAGTATTGATACCCGAGCCAAGGTATCGATACCAAATCTCTATTCTGACTTCTTGCACATTTTAAGGCATAGAGGTATTATTTTTAAAAACCCAAATATCGATACATCTGCCTCTAAACATAGAAACACAACATACAAGTGTATATATCCATTCCAAATATGTTTTTAATCATCATGCATCAACTACTAAGACAAACAACCATCCAAACGACTTAATCAATAGTTCAAAATACCAAAAATGTGTCCGATCAAGTATCATCATGCTATCATCAATATTTATAAACCTAAGCAAATATATAAACTCATAAACCTTTAAAAAAACAAAAGCAAAATCGGCAAATAGTCCTAACACATCATGGCATTAAACAAGTCTACCATATTGCCTTATTCCCCAATACACAAATAAATAAATGAACACCTATGAGAATTAACAAGTCTTCCTTGGATCACTCCCTTAGAAAACCAGACCGCCCACACCGAAACGTCACTAATCTGCATATATTGAAAAGAGTGGTTGAGCTTTAACAAGCTCAGCGAATGAGTAGAATAACCAAAACGCAAACATGCCATCATGCATCCACAAACATCCATATAGGACAGACAGATTGTTCTTATAACTGGTGTCATACCTTACTTATTCATGTATTATCTAGTAGTCTATTTACATAGCAATTGCATACTCATTCAAGCACAAATATCGTATCACATATTCATTTAAGCATAAAACATGATTCACACAGTCACATATAATAAGATAGATTGGTACTTGAGTTATAAAACATATAGTGAGCTCTATCATCACACATTGGATACACAGATCTCCAATCACACCCAATGACTCATAGAGTCAAACATGTCCCAAAAATGAAGCATATAGCTAACACTCTCTTTATTTCCCTTCACATGTCCCGTTAAATAGAGCTAAGGTCACATTCTTTTATCCCTTTAACATGTCCTAAAGCCTCAACACCCAAAATCACTGTACATATCGGTGTGTACTCACAATCCTCTGGCATGCCAACTATATCCAACGGTTTCAAGATCATAAAGTCAAAATATCTAAAAACAAATACATATCACTTACCGATTATCCGTGCACTATCACTGCATGTTAGCATCTTTTGCAAAACACTATCATTGCCATATAACATATATATCATGTATACATTTGCACTTTTCACAACAGTTACCATATCCACATATCACATATTTGAGCATCTCATCACCTTGCACAATTTCATAATTATATAACTACCAAACCATAAAATGAATATAAATGTAAGAAAACTTACACTCATAGTTTAGAGTAGGGGTTTAGGCTACTACTAAATTCCCAAATAACACATGACTTGTGTCTACGAGTAGCGATCTCGAACACTCACCACTTTATGCTTTTGTTGGAAAGTCAAAAGCTCAACTGACTTTTCCTTAACTCGTAGTAGGCTCTAATGAATCCACGGCTTCACACACAATAATCATAAAATAAACATAGTCAAATAGCAACCAAGGTCTCACCAAAACCAACCAAAACACAAGCCTAAGCTAAGTTATCATGTAACCAAAACCTTTAACATAACAAATTTTGAATTCGAATATCTTGGTATATACTTAGTCTTTTCACCTAAATCCAGTTTCGTTCATCATATAATTAACCTACGTCTAGTTCCAACCTTTAAACTATAATAAAATATTCAATTCATTGTATTGAATTTTTTGACATGTTTTATAGCTATTTTTCAAAAATTTATTAAAACGTTAGAAATTCTTAATGAAACTTCAAAATAAGTTTAGTAACCTTCTAATTATATCAAAACTAATTGAAAAATCCTTTGAAACCATGTTTCTACTCAAAATCCCAAAATCCACCATTAACGACTCAATTTTTAATTTTTGTTTGAAACATGCGATTTGAGGGTTAATAATTAAGTTTTCAGGACTAGATATCATGAAAAACTCATAAGGAATCAAAACATTACCTTTGATTGACGAAAATCAAACTTTTGATGCAAACTCGTAAGGAATCAATGGAGTTTTGGGATGTTTTGAAGAGATTTTATGGAGGTTTAAGGCTTAGATAATAGTAGAAATCAAAGAATCATAGTTTGGGAGTAAAAAATGAGTGGGGAGAGCTAGGGAAATCAAAGGACGACAAGCACAATGAATGGGGAAAAACTGATGTGAAAACATGTTGGTGGGGGAGGAAATAGGTTTAATTTTAAAAATTAGCGAAACTGCAACATAAATGATCACTTTGACTCTATTAGAAATCAATCCTTTTTCTAAAATTAAAGGTATCCAAAGCACATTTTCGAAAATTGAGTTGATTTTTTAAAAACTATAATCGAGAACATTATCGATGTACTATGTCACGAAATTTCGAACACTCTAAGGCTAAAATTCCTAAAATACCCTAAAACTCTTAGGCCCTATTTTGGGGTGTTACATGTTCTTCCCCTCACTTCTACGGTATCAGTTGGGTCTGCCAATTCTGCAGACTCCTTATTACATGTCACGAATCCTCATGTGGTCGAAACTACTCCAAAGCAAGTTCACCCAAATCAACCAGAGACCTCTTTTGGTTCCTACTTAACACTACTCTATATGGCAAGACTGGTGAGCTTTTCTTGTGGCTGGATATTTTCAAGTAGGGGCAATACCCCTTCTTTCTCAGCGCCGTCTAGTGAGAGCTGATCAACAACTTGCCTCAGCAAATGAAAGATACTTTCCTCTCTTCCTTATCATTGTATCCTCGACCATCCTCGTTCTCTATGTTGACAGGGTCCTTCTAAGTCTTATTAGCTGAGTACGGGCTAATAAGTTGGACTCTTCAAGAAATCTGTAATTGAAACAAAGCCAAATTGGCAGGCTTAGAAGAGGCTGCGCATTCTAGCAAGCAATCTTTAGCTTAAATGATCCAATCACATAAGGTGGCTCTCAAGCAAATTAAAGAGATAGACTCCACTGTCTCTTCTTGGAAAGCCAAATATGGAGATTCAGAAGGCCGAGCTAAATAATTATAGGAAGAAAATAGTCAGTTGAAAGCCCAGGTGTCTTCTTGGGAGGAAATATTTAAATCCTAAGACTAACATCATTCATTAATGTTAGAGAGTCTGTGCCAAACCAATGAGGAAGCTCTAAAGAAATTCCAGGAGGACACTAGGAAAAATTTGACAACAACCGTACCCACTCTGAGTTCCAACCTGGTTATTCAAGCTTAAGTTGCTACGGGGCCTCTTGATTTAAGCCAGGTGAAGTTTAACTGCCTTCAGAAGGTTAACGCAGAATATATAAACTTTCAAATTTACAGACCTATAGGCGAAGACTGGAAGAATTTCAAGAAGAATAGAGGTAATCAACCGACTTCCTCGTAACCCAGAGAGTCAGAATTAGAGGATGCAATTTTAGAAGAATCTGATACTTTCAAAGAAATGCCCAATGAAGGCCCCTAGCCAACTTGTGGAGAAGAAATGAAGCCCATTTTTATTTTTCTTTTATTAATTCCTCCATGTCTAGCTAGTACTAGTTTCTCCTTTCCTATCAATGGAATTATCTTTTGAACTACATTTACTTTCTACAATATTAAAGAAATATCAACGTATTCGTCATTACCTACTTTAATTTACTTAAAGGACTAAGCTATGTCTGGCGTATTATGTATACAGAGCTGACTCCATCTCCACTTCCAGAGTATCAACTAAATTGAAAGCTGTAACACCCCAAACCCGGCCCAGTTTGTCCGACTTGAATTTGGCGAGCGACATTAGCGACCAAATTGGCTCTCCATTTAATCCCAACCTAACCTTCAACACACCACGTATATACAACATGCAATGTGCTAAGTTATAACACAACAATGGAATAAAATTATACATAGAATGTAAAACATGCAAGCTTACCAAAAAAATAGAGAAAAAGGTTCACATGTCACCTAAACAATAAGACTTAAGGGTTCACATGAAAGAATTTAAATAGGGAGCTTTAAGGTACCCGCCTTCAAACATATACAAGAACATAGAAGGTGTTATACAGGTTCACATACATCATACAACATAGGTTCGCATAACAAAGTAACATATGAATTCGCATAAAAACGTAAAGCATGAGTTTGCACAAAAACAAAGGTTCACACACACACGGGCTTCGCCAGAAAAGAGTTTATTCATGCAGGGTTCTCATATTTATATCTGGTTCACTAAATAATAGGGTTATCACAACTAAGGGTTCACATGCATAATAGTGTCGCAAACATACCTGGGTCACAATAGAACTGGCTCGAATGAGGGTGAAAGGCATACTTTGGCAAAATTAAAAGAATACAATGTGGCACGCATGTAAGGAGAAATAAGGAAACATCAAACTTTATATCGAAGATAAGAAATTAACAACATATGTTTAATTCAAGATTTCACAAAATAAAATAAATCAAACTTTAGAAAAATTGTTCCAATAATAGTAGCAACTATAATAAGACTAAGCCCACACAATTAATCCCACCACCTTTCTCCGAGGTTCGCTGGTATCTGTTCAAAAATTAACCTCGTCCAAGTCATCTACCTCGCCATTGCCATCTACAACCTACTTACCTGTGAAGTAAGAGAGGAGTGGGTGAGTTCATTGAGAACTCAGTGAATATTCAAAAAACATTAGAGTATCCTTAAAATATGAAGTTTAAAATAGAAAGAAACTTAGTCTGGAAAGTGTTTCATGTTCTAGGTTTATCGTGAAGATGCGAGACCCACTTCATAGATCCTGCTTGTCAAAAAACATATAAGTTTGTAAAATAATTTCAAATGTGCTTGTTGAAAATCATACTTAAAAACTTAGCTTGTTCTTGTTCATATAGCATGAAACATGCTATTGTACGTGTCAAAATAATTGAAGAACATGAAACACATTCTTAACACTTGTCTTAACTTACTGTTGGATAAGCGGATCTCCTTATAATGCCTTAGAATGACTTAAAGATTTCTTACATGTCCCATAAGTGTAGCATAAGCTACACACTCTCCTGTACGCCAACATGTCCCATTGCATAAAGCCTAGCTCAACATTTCCTATCTATCCACATGTCCCAGGGCCTCAATACCCAAATCACAGAACTTGTAAGTGAGTACTGACAATCCTTTGGTATACCAATATATCCAACATAAAGCTAAAAAAAGAGCTTGAGCAGAATACTTATCATATAGAGCTCACATAGAGAGCTGGCTTGAAAATGGTTAATCTCATATAGCTCGCACAAAAGCTAGTACAAACATGGTTTATAAAACCTACTTTAAAAACATATCTTTAAAACATAGGCTTAGGTAGGAGCACGTATAAAACATAACTTGAAAACAGATTTTATAGAAAAGCTTACTCTTGGAACTTAGTTTTAAAACCTTAAGTTTTTGGAAGCATAACAGTATACATACTGAAAAACATAATAGTTAACAAACATCTGACGATTACTGGACACTCACCGAAAAGATGAGAATTTTAAACGAGTTTTTATTTTCTTTTATCCTTACTGGTAGATGTTCAGTTAGTTCGCAACATACATAAACACACACAAATTACTAAACAAATGGAACATACACTAACACATAAGCGAACGTAGGTTTTTGGACAATCAAACCTAGTAGGACAAAGACTTACCCTAGTTTTTATGAACTTGATTCTGAATAGAGACTTGACAACGGAATAATTGATGAGAGAATTTTCATGGAAAAAAGGCTTATTTACAGGCACTAAGTGTCTTAGTGTTCTTAGGATACCCTACTAGACTTAGGAACTCTAATCAGTTTAGAATAAGGTTATGTTCACGAAAAGTATCCTAGATACAAATTATCTTAATTTCCTAATTTAAGTCTGACTCGACTTTGACTGCCGAACCCCAGCTCGCCAAACCAACTAGCAAACCCAACTTGCAATGTATCTAGCGAACCCCATTACTGTATCTTTTTGTGTACACTGCTTCACCATCTCTTTCGCGTACTTACTAATATTCTTTTTGCGAACCCTTAGTTCATTGATACATTAGAGAACCTTCATTTGCGAGGCCAAAACTTTAAGCCCCTATCTCGGGATGTTACAATTATTCCCCACTTAAGGTATTTTGTCCTCGAAATGTTCTCTTTCAAATAGTTAAGGATACTATTGCTTCATTGTTTCTTCTATTTCCCCAGTAGCTTCACTAGTTTTTATGGTTTCACCATAACACTTTGACCAAATAAATCTTCTTGTTTCGTAAGACTTTCACCTCGCGAGCCACAACCTTCATTGGTTTATCCTCATAAGTTAAATCAGGTTGTACTTCAATACCATATGCTGATACTACATGGGATGGGTCTACACGATAATTCCTCACTATATATACATGAAACACATCGTGAATTCGATCAAGTTCAAAGGGCAACTTGAGTCGATAAGCTATAGGACCGATTCTTTCCACTACTTCAGAAGTACCAATGAATCTTGGGCTTAACTTTCCTTTACGCCCAAACCTTAGGACTTTCTTCCATGGCGATACCTTAAGAAACACATACTCGCCCACTTGGTACTCAATACCTCGCCATTTTAAATTAGCAAAGGACTTTTTTCTATCTAAGGTAGCTTTTGACCTTTCACATATCATCTTCACCTTATCTTCATTCTCGCGAACCAACTCAAGTCCAACAATTCACTTTTCATCCAATTTAGCCCAACATAGAGCTGTTTGGCACCTCCTTCCATACAATGTTTCAAAAGGTACCATCTGGATGCTTGCTTGCTAACTATTATTATATATAAACTCTGACAAAGGTAAATAACATTTCCAACTTCCTGCGAACTCCAATACACAACTTTGCAGCATATCTTCCAACACTTCTATCACTCTCTCGGACTGACCATCTGTTTAAGGGTGATAAGTATTATTGAAATTAAGCTTCGAACCCAAAGCTTCTTGCAAACTCTTCCAGAATCTCAAAGTGAATCGATAATCTCGATTAAAAGTAATGGAAACTAGAATGCCGTCAAGTCTCACTATATCAACAATGTAAATTTTTGCGAGCCTTTACAATGTGTATCTTGTGTGAACAATTAAGAAATGTGCACTCTTGATAAGGCAATCCATAATCACCCAAACAACTTCTTTCTTTGTCCGAGTTAGGGGCAGACCTAACACAAAACCCATAGTGATTCTTTCTCATTTCCACTTTGGAATTCTGAGTGGCTGAAGCAATCCTAAAGGATACTGATGTTTTGCTTTCACATTCTGACAAGTTAGGTACTTCGCCACAAAATTTGTAACAACTTGCTTCAATCTCGGCCACCAATATAGTTCGCGGAGGTCACAATACATCTTGTTCCTTCCTGGGTGCATTGTATAAGGACTACTGTGGGCTTCACTAAGAATAAATTATTCTAACTCCTTGTCATTTGGCACGCAAAGTCTTCCATAAAAGTAGAGTACCTTTCTTCATTTAGTGAGAAGTTCTGTCACACTCATTGTTCCTCTTGGCAAACCCTCTTCGCTAACTCTTCATTTGAGGCTTATTTTTCTTTAATTTGTTGTGACAATTTTGGTCTCACTTTCTATTCCACGACCAATCCCCTATCACTTGTCAAACTTAACTGCGCGAATAAAGCTTATAGCTCACTTACGAGTTTTCTACTTAGTGTATCAGCTACCATATTAGCCTGGCTAGGGTGATACTCTATCGCAAAGTCGTAATCCTTCAATAGCGCTATCCATCTTCTTTGTCTTAGGTTCAACTCATTCTGCGTGAGTAAGTACTTGAGACTCTTTTGGCCCGTATAGATGGTACGCTTCTTACCATACAAGTAGTGTCGCCAAGTTTTAAGTGTGGACACTGCCGCTACTAACTCCAAATCATGGGTTGGGTAGTTTCGCTTATGAACCTTCAATTTTTTGGAAGCATAAGCTACCAACTTTCCTTCATGCAATAGCACGCAACTCAGCCCCGTGTGTGAGGCATCGCTATATACAATAAATTCCTTCCCTAGTTCTGGTTGGACCAACATAGGTGCTTTAGTGAGTATTGCCTTAAGTTTGTCGAAGCTCTACTGACTTTCTTCTGTCCATACGAACTCTTTTTTCTTCTAGAGCAAATTTGTTAAGGGTGCCACTATAGTGGCGAACCCCTCAACAAACCTACGATAGTACCTTGCGAACCCTAAGAAGCTTCGCACTTCAATAACACTTCTTGGCGATCTCCACTTTACAATGGTTTTGGTTTTTTTTTGGTCTAAAGGAACCCCTTCAGTTGAAATTATATGCCCCAAAAATACAACTTCCCTAAACCAAAGCTCACACTTGCTGAACTTTGCGAACAATTGCTTCTCTCACAGAACTTGCAACATAGTTTGTAAATAAGTATCGTGCTCTTCCTCAATTCGTGAATACACCAGAATGTCATCTATGAACACCACAACACAACGATCTAGGCATTCATGGAACACTCAATTTATCAAGTCCATGAATGAAGTAGGTGTATTTGTTAACCCAAAGGGCATCATCTGAAACTCATAATGGCCATATCTCATTTTGAACACTGTCTTCAACACATTAAACTCCTTCACCTTAAAGAAAATTGATATTCAAAAACACTGTGGCACCTCGTAGCTTGTTGAACAGATCGTCAATTCTTAGCAAAAGGTACTTATATTTTACAGTCAGTTTGTTCAACTCCCTGTAGTCGATGCATATCCTTAGGCTACCATCCTTTTTCTTTACAAACAGCACTGGTGATCCCTATGGTGAAGCACTTGGTTGAATGAAGCCTCTGTTAAGCAACTCCTGAGGTTGTATCTTCAGCTCATTAAGCTCCTTGGTTGACATGCGATATGGTGTAATAGCCATTGGCGAACTACTACGGTACAACTCAATGGTAAACTCCATTTTGCAATCTAGAGGTAACCCAGATAACTCATCAAGAAGCACATTAGGAAAATTTTTCACAGTTCGTATCCCGCAAACTCCTTTCACCATATCCTACGAACCCATCATAAAAGTGAGATAGGCTTCGTAGCCTTTACCCAGCATCTTTTCTGCCTTCAACGTTGATACCACGTTAGACATAAATTTAGCTCACTTACCAACCACCACAACTTCCCTGCCTTCACAGCTTCACAGAGTGACCCTTTTCAACATGAATTCAATCTTGGCTTTATGCTCAGTCAGCCAATCCATCCCTAAGTTCATGCCGAACACATAAAATGGCAACTCCATCAAGTTCGGGAAGAAAACTTGCCTTTGGATCACTAACGAACACCTACGGTACACTCTATTGACCAATATACTCTCACCAAACAAACTAGTGACGGTTATGCCCTTATCTATGGTTTTTATAAAAATTCCCAACTCACAAGCTAGCTCGCTCGAAATATACGAGTTTGTGGAACCAAGGTAAATTAAGGAAAACAGTAGAATAGTTTGCAAAGTGAAGGTACCTATAATGACATCGATGGCACCTTGCGGATGAAGTTCCCTCACAGCATAGACTTGTGTGGGGTCTCCAGTCTCATATTGGGTTGCAACAATGTGAGCCAAAGTTTGTTGCCCAACTTGTTTTTGTTTTACCATCTTTGCTCCTTCCTCGTCCACGAGCACCAGCTCGAACTTGAGTAGCGGTTGCAATTTGAGCCTACGATCTCTCCTAACATTTTGGGAAATCCTTAATCATGTGGTGCTTGGAACCACACTTACAATAGCCCCCGGTCACTTTATGACATTGACAAGGATGTCTTCGCTCACATTGCTCACAAAGTGACTAGCTCGTAGACTTCTACGAACCCTCATTTCCATCCCGGGTGTTATTTTGTTACCGTGAATGATCCGATCTAAAACTTCACTTAACATTCCTGTCAAAATTTTACAAGTCACGATCCCTTTTGGATGCTCACCCAGACACTTGTTTTCCTACTACAACTTCAGTTTCCAAAGCCTTAATCTCCTTGATGGCTTTGGCTTTGTCAACCAATTCATCAAAGTTCGCTGCGTGATAGTCACCAAATACAGTTGGATATCAAGATACAACCCAAAGAAAAAACTCTAACAGCAAACCTTCTCTTCCGAGCCATCTATGATGCGTACTGGTTTAGTCGCACAAATTTTGCCTCGTACTCAGCCACAAGCAACTCGCCTTGTACTGAATTGATGAATTCACATTTGTGAGCTTCCAAATACTACTCGCCCATGAACTTCTTCTTAAAATTTCCCAAGAAGAACTCCTATGTTAACCAATTGTAGCAGTTCCTTACTTCACAGTGTTCCACCAATAATGGGCTTTACCGATGAGTAAGGACACAGCGCATCCCAACTTTTCATGATCAAAACATGCCATTTGCTCAAGGATTTTCTCAACACCCTCAAGCCAATATTCAACCTTGATAGATCGGATCCTCTAAGACCACTATTCTTTACCACCTAGAGCTCGCAGGCACTCTAATGGCAATCCACAATTCGCAGAGGTAGTGTTGGCAACAATAGCTTCTTGAAAAGCCCCAATCATAGCTTGCACTAATGGCTCCATGCAATCTTCCAAAATATTCGCCCTGTGAGTCACTCAAAAGTAGCCAAAGTCCTGTCACCTTCAGAAAGGTTAGTAGCTTCACTCACAATTTGCATCTACTCTACGGGGAGGCATTCTCACTTACTCTAAATGCACACGAGACACTAGCTTAGGTAAGACATCAAACACATGTAATTGGGTATCCATACTTCAGAAAAAAATTTCTAATAATAGTAGCAGCTATAATAAGACTAAACCCATACAATTAATCCCATCGTCTTTCTCACAAGTTTGCTGGTATCTGTTCAGGAATTAACCTCGCCCAAGTCATCTACCTCATCACTGCCATTCACGATCTACTTACCTATAAAGTAAGAGAGGAGTGAGTGAGTTTATTGAGAACTCAATGAATATTCAGAAGAAATAAGAGTATACTTAAAATAGAGAGTTTAAAATAGAAAGAAACTTAGTTTGGAAAGTGTTTGACGTGTTGGGTTCACCGTGAATATATGAGACCCAGTTTGAAGATCTTGCTTGTCAAAAAAAATATAAGTTTGTAAAATCATATTTAAAAACTTGGCTTATTCTTATTCATATAGCATGAAACATGCTCTTATACTTGTCTTACCAAAATAGTTGAAGAACATGAAACATGTTCTTAACACTTGTCTTAACTTACTATTGTATAAGTGGATCTCCTTATAACGCCTCAGAATGACTCTATAACACCCCTAACCCGTGTCTATCATCGAAATAGGGTCATAGGATATTACTGCGATTAACGTATCTAATAATATTTAAACAAAATATAAAAATCAATTTAAAAATCATAAATCAATTTCCAATCACTAATCATAACATTCATACAAAAACGACCTAAAATTGAGCCTATGGAACCTTAGAAATAGTTTGGAGAAAAACAGGGACTAATCTAAAACAAAACAGAAAAATGTGGAAAAAATTAAAAATAAGGGTCATACGACTATGTGGTTAGCCCGTGTGGCTCAGAGACATGGCCGTGTGGCTACCCTATATGCCCATGTGGCTATCATACACCTATGTGCTCAGATCGTGTAACTGGCTGCGGCTGTGTGAAAAATCTTGCTCCTAAAATTAATGAGACACACAGCCGTGTGGCAGCCCGTGCCTCAGGCTGTGTGCACCCAAAATGACCCCTAATGCAAGCCAAATCAACATCCATTCTTGGACAGTGAACCTAACCTTTTCCAATCACTTTCATATGGTTAAAACACAGTAAAACATGCCTAAAACATGCCAAATAATTCATCCTATGTGCCTAAAACATAATCCATTCAAGTGTAACTACTTAGCATTTCATACTTCTTCAACTATCAAATATACCTCATTTATTAAGACCAAAATCATCAACCAAGATTTACCAAGTTACCTAAGCATTTGCATCAATTCAACCATTCCAAATCAACCTTACAAAATGCATTTAAAGGCAAAATCATACCATTGCCATCACACACCACAAACAACCAAAATACTAATTGAGATTTACTTCAATACACACATCTCATACTTCAAATAACACAAAGCATAACTGTAATGCTTATAACACATAAAAAACATCCTAACTACATGCCACTTATGACTGGTAGGGGTGAGTATTTGATTGAGTCGAGTCAAATCGAGTCAAAAAATTTCAAGTTAGTAGAGTTGACGAATACTATTATAGCAATCGAACTCAATTTGATTTTTTTTTAATTGAATCAAATTGAGTCAAAAAATTTTGAGTCAAGTCAAGTTGTGTTAACGAATCCTATTATTTATACTCAATGTTGTGTTTACATGGACCAATTATTTAACTAGTAGACAAAGTACAAATTACTTAACTACATAAACAAATATAGTGGTTTTGTCTTTTAACTTAATGCATAAACATTTATCAAAATGACGTAGTTTTGCTTTTTCTTATTCTAATTTTTGGATAAATCAAATTGTGTAATTCATATTTGAGTTAAAATGAAAAACTTAATTTTTTATTCTAGTTGGTCCAAATAACTTGATTAACTCGAACTATTTAATTCAAAATTTGAATTTTTTATCGAGTTTCTCAAATCGAATCCAATTTTACTCACCCCTAATAACCGGACCAAAATAAACAATTAGTTACTGTATAATTTATTGGATAGTGTGATCTCCAAAAGCAATCCAATCGACAACTCGTATCCGATGATCTACAAGGAAGAAAAACCAAAACGAGGTAAGCTTGCTTAAAGTTTAGTAAGTTTGTAATAAACTTAAACTTAAACTTACCAAAAAGGATGTAATAAAACCTTTTACAAGATAATTCAATATTCTAATCATGACTTCATTAATTACCTATACACATCACAAGTCTCACAAGATTAGAGAGTTCATATATAATACGTGTAACTTTATCATTTCATCAAACATATACCTAAAAACACATTTGATACATAAACCAACCATCACATATTCATTTAACATTTAACATCTTTATTTCAAGTATATATTTCAAACGTCCTTTTTTCACATATCTATATTCTTATAAATATTTCATACAAACACTTCATATATCAATTTCAGATAACAATTTCTTCTAAACATTTCATTTTACCATTTAACACATAGTCATTCATTAAATCTTGTACTTACATTTCTTTCCTATACAACACAACCTCACAAAGTTAGTAGGTATCACAAAGAAACATATAATTCCAAAAATTAATGGAACATGTAATAATAACACAAGTACATATTAAATCCATAATATGTTCGATAAACATAGCTTCCCATTTCAAATATTTATATTAACATCTTCCAATTTACATGTCTTGATCATATAACATTTCATATATATACATATTAGTAGGTATCACACGATGCTGCTCACATGAGCTGTAGAGAATTTGCAACAAATGTAAGACCTCAGCCATCGGTAGGACAACCAAGACCAGCATCCGAAATTGTAAATAACCTTCTAATGACATGTCATTTGTATCCTAAGTATTCACAATGTTCAAACGGGACACATTTCATATTTGAATTCTTTAACTTCGTTTCCATTATACCATTTCAAACTCACATCCATGTATTTCACATTTTCCAAACATAGTACTCAACCTAAATATCATTACAACTTAGCCCAACTCATCACATACCAATCTCAAGCAGTTAAACTCAATTACAACATAAATATATATGTATCAAATAAAAAAACAATAAATAATTAATATAATCAATTTACGAACTTACCTAATCAAAACAATTATAAATGCAACACCAACGATTTCTCCTTTATCTTTTCTTTTCCGTAATTAATGTCAGGTTAACTCGTTTCTTAATCTAAATATAATAATTTTATTTAATTAACCAATTCAAATATTATAAAATAATGAAATTCATATATTCGACCCTTAATCATTATTTTACACTTTTACCCTAAACTTTCCTATGAGAATGCCAAAATGTGTAAAGAAAGATCAACTAGATGGCATGATAGTCATATACAACCTCGCGAGTTTAAAGAAGGTCAGAAGGTGTTGTTGTTTAATTCAAGGCTGAAGTTATTTCATGGGAAGTTGAAATCCCGATGGAAAGGACCTTATACCATCCACCGAGTTTATCCTTATGGAGCTATTGAATTGTACAACAATTACCGAGGTATGTTTAAATTCAATGGTCATGTCTCAAACACTACTGGGATGGTGAAGTTGAGCGAGTTGAATCCTCGTTCGAATTAACAGACCCTTGATTTTTCATAAACTCGTCTTGAAAATAAATAAATAATTAGAATTTATTTTCTTAATTAAGTACATTTAATTAATTCTGTCTAAGGAGATTGGAACTTAAGCGGGACTCTTGTGACCCATCCAACCTTTCCTGGAATTAATTTAATGAATTTGTTAAGAAGAAATTTTCTAATTAAGTTTTAAAATGTTTTTTTCTAGTTTAATTTATTTTGTTTAATTTCAAATTTTTATGTCAATAGAGGGGGTCAAGTTTGGCACAAGTACTAATCAGTTTTCTTTTAAGATACAGTTTGAGCTTGATGCCCAAGTCAGCAAAAAGGACGGAAAAAAATTTACCCTTGTCATTACACCCATTACTTGCCACCCAAGTAACTTTAATGTAGCTAAATTTTTGCTACATGTTGCCCTAATTTTTCCCTATATAAACCCCTCTTCATTTTACTAATTTTCATATCCCTCAAAGCAATATGCTTACATCTTAAAATTTCTTAAAATCTCTCTTTTGTGCCGCAAGCCTCAAATCCTGAAAGAAATCCCTAGCATCTTTCTTTTCTTTTTCTAAAACTACTTAGTGCTGCTGCAAGAGAACCGCCGCAGCATCGACTCCACCGCTGCACACCACCATTGCTGCCGCATGTTGCCGCTGCCACCGCAACTCCTTCTCTATTGCAAGTGTTGCCGAAACAAGTTCCACCCTCTCTTGTCGATTTCTCTTCTACCTCTGTAAGCAGAAACTTTGCCAAATTTTCAGGAAAATACCATGTCTTGCAAGAGAACTAGATCGTTAAAGACTACTCCTGAAAATCTGATTTTAATCGATGAAGAAGTGAAAGAGCGATTTGATTCAATCTTCAAGCATCAACGTATGATGCCGGAAAATTTTTTTAACCTGAAGAGCAATGATGTGATGGTTGTCCTTGTGCCAATTAGAAAGATAATTAATGCTCTCAAGTGGCAACGATTTTGTGATGCTCGTTCACTTCTCGATGATGAATTAGTTTGAGAATTCTATGCTAGTCTGACTATACAAGATGCTACTGAAGTCATCGTTTGAAAGAAAAAGGTACCTCTTACTTCTAAATCCATCAATGATTTGTTTAATTTACCTGATGTTGAGGAAGATGAGTACTACCCAATGATGAACAATATCAACTGGGATTTTCTTCAACAAGTGCTTGATGTTGTGACAAATCTGGGATCCCAATGGATTATAAGAAAGTATGGAAGCCATTCTTGTCGAATAGAATACTTAAAACTAGTAGTGAAGGTATGGTTCTATTTTGTTCGCTACAGTTTTATGCCTATCTCACATAGTTCCACCATCTCGATGGAACGAATACTCTTTTTATATGCAATTTTGACAGAAAAGTCCATTAATGTTGGGAAAATTATCCTCAAGGAGATTCATGATTGTGCTAAAAAGAAGACAGGAAGTGCTTATTTCCCATCATTAATTACTTCACTTTGCTTAATGGCCCGTGTTAAAACACAAGCAAATCTGAAGGGGCAGTACGTTCAAGGGTGCATTACAAGTCATGATCTTGGGAAGTTAATAGAGAGAGTACATGAGCTGAACCAAGGTGAGCAAGAGGAACCAACAGAGCCAGAAATCGAAGAGTCAACAAATAAAACTAAAATCAAGTCGATTCGATTCATGAATCAAGAAGGAGAATCTAATAAGCAACCAAATAGTCCTCAACCAGCCAAAAGAGCTGAAAACTCTGAACCAAGGGTTGAGCTAGAAAAAGAACCAGTCAAGCTAAGTGTTGAACCAGAATTTACGACTCCAATGCCAACTCCTGCAAGTACTTCAAAGAAATCGGAGCTGTCAATTTTGATGGATATGTGCAAGTTCATGCACAATCAACAACAAACTTACTGGAAATATGCAAAAATTAGGGATGATTCAATTCGAAATAATTTTAAGAATATCTTTAACACTTTTGTTCCTGAGTTCCCAGATGCTATCTTTGAGACATGGACGGAATATACTGATGATGCAAGCGGAGATGGAACTAAAGAAGACAAGGGGAATGAGTCAGAAAAATAAAAGGGGGATTCTTGTCTTGTTATTTATTTAATTATTTTTTTAGGTCATTAGGAATTTATTTCTTTAGTAATTAGGATTTAATCTTTGCATAATAAAACATAGCAAGCATGAATAAATACTTCTTTAGAAAGAATAAGACTAAGTGATGTGGTAATGGGAATGAACATGTCTAGGATTGGGTTATTAGGAAAGACTTGGTATTTAAGCAGTCTTAATGACTCACCTCTCTTTGTGTACAACCCTACCTGGTGTTCAGTTTTCATTCATTACTTTGTTCTTGCAATGAGGACATTGCTTCTTTTTGAGGGGGTAAGGCAAATAAATTGCTCAAATTTTAAAATTTTCAAGTATGTTTCAATTATTTCTTTCATAAGAATATTTTAATAAATGAATGATTAGAGAAATTCTTTTTAATAAGATAGCTTGTATGCAAGTATGATCACGATTTTATCTGAGTGATTGTATGTTATCGTGAAGAATGGAATGTTTTTATGATCTTAGTCTTAGGTAATGTTTGCCATGAAAAGTTAGTTTCTCTTGAGATTAGGTGAAATCCTAGGGGACATAAAAATCTAAAATGATATAGGCACCATAAAAATCCTAGGTAATGTTTTTATGATGATCGTTTGAGCTTTTTCAAGCCCACCTTACTATATTAGACCCTTGAAACCATAATTTTGAGCTTTAAGGCATGTGTTTGCAATGAACCTACATTATAAGCCAATTACCATCTTTTTAAAAAATTATCCTAATTTTGTGCACCTATCTTAACTTAAGTGTCTTGGGAATCAACATTTGAAGAAATTTTTCATAAAGATGTATGTGCTCATGCTTAAAAAAAGCGAAGAAAAGTTTGCGTTATCTTCAAAAAGGAAAAATGTATGAGCTTCAGTTCAAAATAAGTTTGGGGGTGTTCCAAAGGTTCACTTGAAGAAAAAGGTTGAATTTCGAGAAATCCAAGACAAAGTTAAAAGTTAAGATTTTTGAAACCGTAATGCCCCTTCTCTTAAAATCCCTACCTTTAACCTAGCCCCATTACAACCTTATAAAAGACCTATTGATTTGATGATTATGTCACCTACATTAGTGGAGAGGAAGTACTAAGTTCAACATATGAAGATCATAAATATGATTATTTTGCTTGATTGATGAGAAATTGTGTTGAATGAAGAATATTATCTATAGCTATGACATACATGTAAACTATGATTCATGTTGGCATATCTTGAAACTTAGAATAAAACTTTTAAAATGTTTGTATACGAGTTACTTGTTAATGAAAAAGATCTATGAGCATGAATTTATTGATGCATGATTATGAGACGAAGATTGATGCTATTTACACTCTTAGCAAAATTTTCCTTAGCAAGACCTTGTGCTGCGTATGAACATTACTCGGGACAAGCAATGATTTAAGTTTGGGGGTGTGTAAACGGAAAAATATATAGGATTTTTCCTATATAATTCATCTCCCTTTTATTTAAACTTGTTGTTAAAACCAAGTAATTTTTTAATAAATTAATGAAATAGGTGAAAATATGAAATTAGGACATAGAAATTATTAAAATGTGATTTTATTTTTATTATACAGTTTTCATGCACAAAATGGCTTATTTTATATTAATTTAAGCATATTATATTTTTAAGCTATGAAGTGGGCCATGCATGATTAAATTAAATAATAAAATATAATGTTATATTTTAATAATTCATTTTTAATATTTCATTAATAAAAATTGGGTTTAATTAATAAAGTAAATTGATTAATTAAAGTTGTTAAATTAATTTATTGGTCCTCTAAACTATCTGCTATTTTTTAAAAGTCTAAGGATTTTCTTCTAATTGCAAAACCGTCCAAATGCCAAGTCAACCCAATTTTCGGCTGCACATGACTGATTATAAACCAACTTTTGGTTTAATTATATAAGGTCCTCGAAGAATTGAAGAAATTAGAGATTTACTTGAAGATTTGCGCTTGACCAAGTCTCAGTCCTAAATTGTTGTGGCATCCAAACTGACAAAAAAAACAAGGAAAAATCAGCTTGATTTGCTTGATGTAAGGCCGACCAACCATGGGAGATTTTTCAAAGGATGAACACCCCTATTTTTAGTAAACTATCCCCCTCTCCTCACCTATAAATAAGACCCTCTCATTCATTCATCCATCATCCATCAGTTCTCATCATTTTCTCCTCTCTCAATTCTCTCAAATCTCTTAGCTCTCACGCCTATCACCGTCCTTGCATAAAGGTTTTCAATAAATTGGCCTCTTAAAGAGCCCTTGGTCGGCCACCTTGGAGAACCATCAGCAAAAGAGCAAAGCAAATGAGCGAAAAGCCTCGCCAGTCAGAGTCTTGGGTGACAACCACTCTGAATTGGGTTTAATCTTTCTCTTCTTTAATTTAATTTAAAGATGTTTGCTATGAGTTCTTTGTTCTTGTTTTTGCAACAATGATAGTTAATTAAATAATATTTATTTGATTCATGCTTATAATGTTAGTGCCTCAATCGCTCATGTTTTCAATTAAAATCAAGTCTGTATTTCATTCATACGTGATTAAAATGCACCTGAATTAGCTGAGCGATCCTAACCAGACGACGACTAATGGACGCATAATTGAAATGTACGTGCTCAATTTAGATCCTAACCCGATTAAATTGTAGGTTGCATAACAACCCTAACCAGGCTCTGTTATCTGCATAGTTTTTAGATTTGTGTGATTAAATTGTTTCAAACCTAACACGTCCCTGTTACCTCACACGAATGCTAAAAAACCCTTAGTAAATAACGATCAGTAAAATGTGTATTTACTAAGGAAATGATTCCGAAAGGACCTAATTTGGTTTCCAAACTCATGAAAGATCGAGTTGCCATGGAATATTTTTCCGAATATTATTAAGCATGATGATAATAAATTGAGTTTAATTAAATTAATTGTCCTAGTTTACTTATGTTATACTTGTTGCAAATTGTGTTTAATTTTGCTAAAATCTACTTCATTCATATAGTCTACATACTTGGGGAAACTTGCATTCGGGATCATTGCATTTAATTTAATTTAGATACCACTTCTCAACTATATTGTCTTTTTTTTCTTTTTTAAAATTGTTAATATAATTTTACAAGTTAAGTGGCTTAGCACAAGCACAATCCTTGTGGAGACGATAACTCGATACTTACTTATTACTTGATAACGACTGTGTACACTTGCACAAACCCGAACGTTACAAGCCTAGCTCGACATTCTCTTATCTCTCTCTCCACATGTTCGACAGCCTCAACGCCCAAATCATAGAATTTGTAGGTGAGTACTCATAATCTTTTGGTATGCCAATATATCCAACATAGAGCTCGCAAAGGAGCTTGCATAGAATACTTATCAGATAGAGCTCTTATAGTGAGCTTGCTTGAAAACACTTATTCTTATAGAGCTTACACAAAAGCTCGTAAAAACATAGTTTATAAAATCGTGTTTTAAAAACATATATTTAAAACATAAGCTCACACAGGAGCACGTATAATACATAACTTGAAAACATGACTTGAAAACATAACTTGAAAATAAAGTTTATAGAAAAGCTTACTCTTGGAACTTAGTTTAAAACCTTAAATTTTTGGAAGCATAATAGTACACACATCTGGCGACTACTAGACACTCACCGAAAAGCTAAAAATTTTAAACGAGTTTTGTTTTGCTTTTATCCTTGTTGGTATATGGTTCTACTGGTTCGCAACATACATGAATACGCAAACAATTACTAAACAAATAGAAAATACACTAACACATAAGCGAACCTAAAAACCACAATTCCACTAACATGCAATCGGAGTTTCCACCACCAAAACCAATCAATGGAAACAAAGGAAAAACTCAGAAAGAACGATAGAGTCCTCCTTCACCATCTCTCCCTAATTTGTACTAGAAGAAAATTTTAAATTAAAATATTCTTTAACCAATCATAGATCATGCTAACATAAATCCACTAACTATATCTATAATTGAGGGCCTCTACGGGTCAAGCACGGTGACACGTTTTCCATGCTCAGGCTGAACATGTGCCTTGAAACGTCTCACACTCACCGTGAAGTGTTAAGGCAATTGATGAGCTCATAGGCTAATGAGCTTGCAGACTAAAGAACTCACAAACTAGGAGCTTCCAAATTGGCGAGCTCACAAAATAGTAGAAATAGCTCGCCATAAGCAACATGAAATACGCGGGACTACAAAAGAATCGCGAAGTGGTTTGCAAATAGGGCTAAAATTATAGCCAGACCAAAAATATGTGTAACAAATGTGTTGACTAAGTTCCATTCCAATCCCATTTGGTCAAAACACTCTAATTTACCAATTTAAAGATTTGGGTTGTAACAGTAAAAGTCTTATCGCTATAGATTTTTAAATAGATAAAGGTTCCAAATGGTAATTAAACCATTTTGTTTCATCCAGGAGTGGAAATTGATGTTGTCATCCACTAATTTTAACTAATTATGATTAAGGTTAATTAAAGTTTAATCTAAGTATATAAGTTCAAAACAAGATAAAAAAATGACATTTCCTCTCCATCTTCTTCTTCATGCCGTGAGAAAGAAAGAAAGAAACCCTTGAAAGATTTCAAACTTTTGGTCAACAATCGGTATGTTCAATTAAGTTATTTTCTTGTAAATTTTATGTTTCTGAGGTCATGAGAGCTTGATTTAGCTAGCCCATTACCAATTTGCAAAATTGTTAAAGTTTTTAAAAGTTGTAATTGTTGATTTCTTAAAGAAATTGGTGTTAAATTGATAGATTTTAAGCTTAGATGTTAAAAAAAGACTAGATTGTAATGTTTAGTTATTAGTTTTGCACAAAAGGATCAAAGTGAATAAAATCTAAAATTGATGTGAAATTTCTATAATAATAGATAGTAAAGGTCCTTAAGGGATGTAATTGGAATTAGTTTTCAAGCCGAGGCTTGAAATTAAAAGTTATGACTATTTCGATTTTAGGGACTAAATTGAATAAAATGTAAAACTTCAAGGGCATCAAAAAAATAAAATTTTATAGGTTCATACATATCATGGAATAGTGTGTAAATATTTGGTATTGATGAATTGTCTAAAATAATTGTTTAGATCAGGAATTGGATCAAACCAATGATAATTGGGGAAAAACAAAATTATCGATTAGTCCCTACAAATTCAACTTGTTTGTTATTTTGACTTGGTAAGTTCATATGATATGAATGTGTTTAAATTTTTATGTATTTTAATTTTGTATATATGCTTGATTGTGCTTTGATTGTGGTAAATTGGTATAAAGGTGAGAGTTGGACTAATTGTAAAAAAAATTATACATGTGTTAAATATGCCCTGGTGAACTTAATAAAGGTTAGAATGCCATTGACACGCCAATAGGGCCTTGTACACACATGTGTAGATTAATGACAGATGTTATCGAGATCTTGCATTTGTTGCGGACTCGAAGATACATGTGACACAAGTTTACCCTGGACTGGTAACCTGATGTCGTTTTAAAGGTTTAACCCAGACAGGTAACCTGACATGTATATATCCAACTTGTACAAGCAATCATATGTGTTTCTATAAAGGTTTAGCTTGGATTGGTAATCTGAAACAAATATATATATTAAGCTCGAATGAGCTGTAATATCCCATTTTTTAGTGGTGTCAGAAACGGTGGTTTCAGAACCACAATTCTGATAGGTGTGATCGTGTTTTATTATTTAATTAATATTTATGGAGTTACATTAGAGTCGTATTAAATTATGGTGAAGAAATTTTAATTTTTAGTTAGTTAATTAATTAAAAAGGACTAAATTGTAAATGATACAAAAGTTAGTTTTTATTAGTTATAGGTATTAAATAGTTATGGAAATAGAAATTTATGGACCTAAATAGTAAATATACCATGTTTTTATATATAGTGGACGGTTAATGAGTATTGGTTGTGTAAATTCAATGTTTAATTAATGGCAAAATGGTAAATAGCTAATTAAACTGAAATAAAACAAAACAAATAAGGCTATAATCCTTTTCTTGGTTGATTGCCAAAAATTGAGAAAGAAAGAAGCCATGGAGATAGCTTGAGCATTCAGTCAAGTTAGGGTGTTGCATGTAAGTCCATTTCAAGCTCATTTCTTGTAATTTTTATGTTTTTGAGATCATTGCAACTAGGTCCAGCTAGCCTGTACCTTCATTTTTGAAACTGTTAAGAATTTTAGATTTCACCATTGATGAATTCTTATTGTTCATGATGTTAAATGATGGATTTAAAGCATTTGTTGTTGGTTATGATTAATTTGTAAAGTAATTTTGTTGGTTTTTGGTTAAAGGACTAAATTGGTTGAATGTTAAAATTGATAAGGAATATTTGAGAAGTTAGAAAAATTGTGGGCTATAAATGGATGGGTGAAATTTTGCTAGCATGAGTAGTTGTAAAATTTTGTTAAATTTGGAATTTCGGGTTTAGGGACTAAATTGTGAGAAATGTAAAAGTTTAGGAAAATGTGTAAATAATAAAAACTTAAGGGTATCATGCATTGAATTGATTTTGAAATTTTTGAATTTAATAAATTGAATTTAATTATTATATAGATTAAGAAACGGGTCAAAAGACATTAATGTAAGAAAGGGAAAATTACGAAATAGGTAAGTTCATAGTGTTTTGTTATGTAAATGTAATTTCTTGTTATTATGTAATTGTTTTCTTGTTAGTGTATGTACGTATGTGAAATTTCATTAGTTATCTATATAATATCGATTATTGAAATTGAGTACCAATGAAAATGAATACTTGATGGTAGCAATTCATGAGATTTCATGTTATTGACATTAATACATTGAAGTTATAGTAAGTGTACGGAAATGATGGCATGCCTCTGAATGATGAATATGTATAAAAGAAATGTATTTACGTATAAGGCCCAGTTGAAGGCAGTAAATGCTTAGGATGCGATTGGCATGCCAATAGGGTCAATATGTGCTCTTGTACAGGATAGCACTTCTGTGTCTCTATTTGCATTTCGGTGCCTCTGTATACACTTCAGTGTCTCTATTCACACTACAGTGCCTTTGTCTGTACTTCGGTGCCTTTGTTATGCATCTATGATGCCTTTGGTGTGGTGTAGTTACCCGAGTATCCAAGTCAAGTTACTTAGTTTAACAGGCTATTTATTCTTTGAAATTACAATTTACTTGTGTACTTAAATGTTAATGCATATTCATGGAATTAGAAAGTGTAAAATGTTTCAATGAATTACTTGTTTACATGTATGGATAATTACATTGATGAAATGTTCTTTACGGTAATGGTAAGTTAATCGATAAGAGGTTATCATGGTATATTTAGATATGTGAGCAAAAACTAATGTAATTTGTGAACTTGTATTTTCCTATCAGGAATTGTAAATTATCTTTTTGAATATTTATATCAAATAAGGTAAGTTAGTTTGGTGTTTAAACTATGAGCTTACTCAACTTCTTTAACTTATTTATTTCATTTATGATCTTTTGTAGTTGTCAAGGTTGCGGACTGACTGAACGGATCGATTTGGAGCTCACACTATCTAGCCAATTTGGTAGCTTTTGTAATTTGTTTTGGAATATGGCATGTGTACAGGTGTTTTGTTGTGAATGTGTAAATGTTATGCTATAATGGTACTTCTAGTGAAATGGTTGGTTTTGAATGTGTATGTTCGAAATGTTTTGGTTTGGTAATCCTTAATCTTAAGAATTAGGTCATGATTCTTGGAATGGTAATTTGATGTGAGTGTTTACATTTGGTCAATTTGGTTGATGGTTTGAGCATTGATAGATTATCAATGTTAAGTACATTTTTAGTTTGGTTCTTTGAGTTAATTATCTTTATTTGTGGTGCCTTTAAAGGGCATATTGGTTAGGCATAAGATGGATGAAATTTTGGCATGTAATTGGTGTTTTGAATGTGCTTTTGAACCATGAAAATGAGCTAGAGATAGCATGTCTTGTTGTGAAAGGAAATGTGCATGAATTGGCTTGAATTAGGGTTAAAATAGAGCATACAACCTGAGATACAGGCTGTCGCACAGCCGTGTGCTAGACACGGTCACCTCACATGGTCGTGTGACCCAAAACAATTTGTTACACGGTTTGGCATACGACCCCCGACACAGTTGTGTGACCCAAATTCGAAGACACGCATGGTCTAGCACACGGCCTGCGACACGGTCGTGTGACCCTATTTTGAATACTCACACGAGCGGACACACGGGCTGGGACATAACCATGTGTCCTGACTTTAAATGTTCACATGGTCTGGGCTATGTCTCACGTCCTGGCCTCACGGCTGTGTGACCCCTGTTTATCAAAATTTTAAGTTTTTCTAAATTTTTTTGATTTGTTTCTATTTGATCCTCGATTGTTCTCAAATTATTTTAAGGCCCCGTAAGCACGATTTAAGGCCCATAAGTGTATTTATATCATGAATTGATTTATTTATTATATGTTTGTAATTTATTTGGTTAACTATTTTGAATAGAAGTTAAATGTTTTGTTTAGCTCGGTAACACTCCGTAACCTTAATTTGGAAACAGAGACGGGATTGGGGTGTTACACGATAAATTAGTGTATCGAAGATATATGTGACACATGTTTAGCCTGGATTGGTAACCTGATGTCATTTTAAAGGTTTAGCTTGGACTGGTAACTTGACACGAATATATATATATTCAGCTTGGACGAGCAATTTGTTTATTAGAGATACCCGTATATGATATGAGTTTGATGTTCAAATGGATAAATGTTGAATTGAGCATGATTATGGTATTGAAATGTTGATTTTAAAATGAAATGGATTAATTTATGATTGAGATATCATATGGTTTGATTATATGTTAGACTCACATTGTTGATATTATGTTTTGCCATGTCTAGCTAATTATGACAAGTTGTGGTAGCATATTGTATTTGATTGTATAATAAGGTAAGTTTTTGTTTAATAACCTATGAACTTACTAAGCATCGTATATGCTTACCCCGTTTGTTTTACCTTTTCCTTGTAGATTATCACCTTGTGGAATGTGTCAAGTCAGATCGTTCAAAGATCACATTAGTGTTGAATTGTCGGTATGCCTCGTGGCACAACGGAAAAATTATTCTGGCGATTGTCAACCACGGATCCATGTACAAGGAATGAATCGATCTGAAATAGGGTTGAAGATATACCTTTTAAAACTGAAAATAGCAAATAACGTTGTTGGTTGAAATCCTTTGTACGATGTTAATCCTAGCTACAACAAAGGGTCTCGGCCTCTATGTAGTCCACCCAATCAATCATGAACAGAAAATTCTTTTGAATTTTTCAGAGAGTATCCAAACTTTTGGCTACTAGACCTAGTTTGATTTTCTTAACCACACCTACATGATCCGAGATTGTATTCCTTTTTTTAATAATATCATGTATATTAAAAATGAATAATTCACTTTTACTTTTTCAGAGAAAATCATGGAAGACATTAAAATTATATTCTTTCCAAAAGAATACTAACTTCCATAAATATTAACTTTGGAAAGAAGTTGCGAATCGTATCCATCAGGTAACACTGTCCACCAGACGATACTGTTCTCCAGGCGATGTTGTCTTATGGGCAATACTGTTTGCCAGGAAAAACTATCCGCCACTTGATTCTCATCCGCCAATGATAAAAATTCGCCATAATTGTATGTAGGAAGGTATATGCCCATTATATTGGCGTGAAGTTTGTTCACTTTAACTATAGGGTGTGACCTTGTAGGTTCTTGTAACGTTGATATTAATACTAGAACATTTCTAATGTTATAAGCAATTAATGGCATCTAGCAATGCATCATTGCTACTGAAGTTACAAGACGTCGTGATTCGACATAACTTTTCTGTGATAAACTTTTTCATGTATCATATCCTTTTATCATTTATATCTAGATTGAATACAAGTAATAATATAGTCACACTTGTGTAGTCCAGTCTCATATTTCTTGATATTCTGAGTAGACTAAAAAAAAATTAAGTGTTATATCTCATATAAACTTATTTGAGTATGGCCATGCATTTCTAGTCTCACTCCATCAAGAGACCCAAGATACCATTATGTAGAAGGGATGAATCCTATCTTGATCAACCATATCTTGCTACATGGATTGTGATATATCCAACATCAATCTTTATAATACAACCTGTTATGGTAGACATTTGATTGTATCAAAATATACAACTCACAATGTTGGGACAATAATGATCTCAAGCCTGAGGATCATATACATAGTTATCACTATGAGTAATGTTTGTAACTATTACATAATAATCCAAGAAACATACTCATGGTGGGTTAGTCCAGTATGTTGTTCTCTAACACATAATCATGTATTGATTTTGACATCCCTATGTCAATGATAACACTTTGTCATCAATCAACTACATATTAGTCTCAATGCATTATTATTGTCCAAGCCCACAATAATACTTGACTAAGGACCTTTTAAGAATCATATTATTCTTAGGACTTTATTATTAATCAATTTATTTATATACACAAAAAAGAAACTGAAATAAAAATGACATTGCCTTATAATAACAAACATGTAAAATAAGTATGTAATTACAACTATCTCATGATTGGTCTTTGGGTATACTCTAGCAACTATCCAGTCACCGAATTGGTAGATGTTTAATTATTTTAAACTTAAGTTTGTGGCATTTATATAGGTTTCTTGGTACATACCTTATGTTATAAAACTCTTGATGAATTGAACGTGGAAATAGATTTGGTTTATGATGTTTTGAATGATGTGCACGACAAATGAAGTGGTTAATACTTAATTTAACAAAATTGGATGCTTTGGTAAGTTAGAACATGAACTTATTAGTTGGTATGTGAATTTAGAAATGCTTGATGTGGAAATGGTATACCTTGTTGTTATGCTTGAGATATAAACTAGTGAATGGTCCATTTGGTTCATGATTTATGTCTTAAACATGTCTATAATGAATTGTGTATGTAACGGGAGTAAAATGGTATGTTTTGATAAATTTGATATAGGTAATGTTAAGCAATTGGATGAATTTGGTTAGTATGCTCAAATGGTAATGAAATTGTTTAAGATTAATTGGTGAAAGTGAATTGAATATCTTGTAAAAAAGTTGAATTGAATGTTTAAACTTGAATGGTATGGTTTTGGGTATGTTTTGTACCAATTGGGTTTGATATTTGGTGCATAAAATGTTAAGTATGGTTGGAAGTATTGAAATCGGTACCAAATGGTTTATTTATACCAAAAACAGAGTCATCGTCTCGACAATCATTCTTCTTCGTTGGAACGTCAATCGACAATAAGTGGCGTTGCGACGTTGAATGACCTGACTCTGTGACGTGACAAACTGTTTGGGGACGCCACAACATAGAAGTGATAATGTCACGATGTCAGTCTTGAAGTTTTAAAACTTTGCAATTTGGTCCTATTTTGAGCTCGGGTTGACAAAAGAGCTTTCGTAAGTTTGATTAAAACTGAATTTGGTTGTTTTATACGAAAAAAGTATGATTGACATTGAAGTGCATATGCGTATGAAAATTTTTACTACAAAATGATTGTAGTTACTCCGACAACGAATGTTGCATCCTGTAAGTCGAACCCAACAATCGGGTTAGGCGATGGGTGTTACACTCATCGTTTTCGACCTTAAGTTATATTTTTTTACCTAACCTAAACATGAGAGTCGTTAATGTTGAAAAAAGAGAAAAGTTGAATTTGCGTAAGCCTTCTTCATGAATTTTTCCCCTTAAATTATTTTATATATAAATTTATTATTTAATAAATAAATTTCATGTTAGAAAATGAGAAAAATATTCATTTATTTATAATTATTTATAATTTTGTATGTATTTATATAAATCTTATGTATTTTTATCGAATAATGAACTTTTAAATAATTTTTTGTATTTAATTCTTTTAGTATTTAAGAATCAAGGCTAATTTGACCAAATGTGTAAAGTTGAGAGCTAAATTTATTAATTTTTAAGATTTAGGACTAAATTAATTGAATCGCAAACATTTGAGGTTAAATTTATTATTATGTAAATATAAAAAAGGTCATCATTAGTGATTTAAAGAAAGAGTGACCGAAATATTAAATTTTGATAATATTAACTATTAAAATAAAAATATTTAACCTAAATAAAAATATTTAACCTAAATATGTAAATAATCACTTTTGAAGTTCATCTCGTAAAAATTTGAGTGGGTAAGAAACTTGTCCGACCCAAACGACATCGTTAAGTAAGTCCATTAGTTGTATTTACATTGTTAAAGTAGCAAACGACAACGTTTCTATTTCGCTATCAACACTCGCGTTCCGGATTCCCTTTTTAAGAGGTTAGAACTCAGCAGTACTCTTTCCTGTTTGGAAGCGAAGGAAGCGACTTTCAACTTAGAAGAGGAAGACTTGTTAAAGGAAATAAGCTGTGAAAGTGAGATAGAGATGTTGAGGTTCACATTATATTATTGGGTGTTAATATTTATTTTAATTCCATCTGCTTCCTTCGTTATTGTATCATCATCGAAAGAACAGCTAAGTTCAAAGCAATGTGAGGATCTGGGTTTCACGGGTTTAGCCCTTTGTTCTGATTGCAACACTTTTTCTGAGTATGTCAAGGACAAAGGTACTGAATCAATACCCTCTTCAAAAAATAATTGGAAAACAAACTGGGTTTACTTTTTTTTTTTAAATTTCTGGGTTTTGATTTTAGGGTATCAGAGGGCTTTGTCTAATCTTTAATTGGGGGGTTATTTATCGATTTTGATGCGTTTTCCAGTTGCCACTAATGCATCTCTTTGTAATATGGTCAAATTTCAAATAATCATGATAATTTTCTATATAAGCATCTTTGTAGTTGGCAGCAACAGTTTAAGTGGTTAAATGACTTAGAATTTCCGATTTAAGGTCAGTTCCATCTTAGCTTGATTGGCACATTGTTGTAAATACAGGAATACGTGGGTTCGAATGCATTGGAGGAGCACATTATCCCCTAATTTATGCTATTTATGGGTTGAGAGAACACTGGGTAGTTTTAGGCATTTGTTAAAAAGATTTGATATGATCAGAACCTATAAAGAGATTATTAAAAAAAAAAGGCCAGTTGCTTTCTCAAATTTCTCAAGCTATGGCTCCATTCTATTGAAAATTTCAAAATTTCTAAAGTGATTATCATTTCAATACCACATCTGCAATGTCCATTAGGAAGCATTGTTTTTTCTTTTATAAGGAAAATCCTAGTTAATTTTTAAGTATTAGAGTTTTATTGTTATTCAAATTGCCCAGTCTTCCTTTTGCCTAATCAAATTCCTTAGGCTCCATTCGTGTTTAATTTCCCTGCCTCCTTAAATTCCTTAGGCTCCATTTGGATTTTAACTTAAGCTCCAGTTAGTTGCTGTGAGCTGTATCTAGCACCAAAAAGCTGAATGGATACCTATTTGATTGTCATCTTCCTGTGCAGTTGGGAACATTTTAACTGTACTGATTATGTAGAAATAGAACTATTTTGTGCCTTCAGTACAAAATGAAACTGCCTTGTGATTCTTCTGCTTGATGATGCTATTTCAAGTATGCTGAACCATCATTGTGTGCCAAGTGTAATGCATTTGGTTAACAAAAAATGAGTGACACTGGAGATTTAAACAACACAGCTGCTCTGGTGTGTTTATCTTTAATATTAGACTCAACAATAAAGACCAAATAACTGATATGTGCATTACATGCATCAATCTGACTGTAACTATGTCTATGTGTTTTGATGGCAGAGTTGATATCTGACTGCTTGAAATGTTGCACAGAAGACTCAGATGATTCTACAAGTAAGGTATGAAACATGCTTTGGATATGGGTTTCTTTGGCACGGGAGAGGGGTTCAAAATTTTATGCTTTAGTAGATTTTTAACCACTCATGTAATTTTTCTAAATCTCTCTTACACTTTATCCTCTCTGTTTTTCTTTAAAAAAAAATATTTTCCTGCTCTATATTGGTGCGTCATTTAATTCCCAGATTATATTGAGACTTGTGAAAAGGAGGATGTTGCGTTTTAGCAAAAGATTTCATGGATTTTTACATTTTTATTGAATCTCTAGCATATATAATAGTACTGGAGGTACATCAGATACAATGACACTCTTTAATTGTATTAAATATTAAGGGTATTAAGTTTCTTCGTGGACTTTGCTTGTAAGAAACATATATCATGTCTTATCTTCTTTTGAAAATGCCTTTTACCAACAACTCTATTCTAAGATCATTTCTGACTTGCAGTTAGTCCTGCATTTCTTTAGTCTGCTCATTTCATTTTTCTTTGCTGCTCTGTTTGGGGAAAGGGAATGATATTTATCCCCTAAAAGAAAGGGGAAAGGTGGAAGCGAACCATAAATGATGGGATTGCAGAACAAAAAGCTTCTAAATTCTAGATATTTGTTGTTCTCAATCACCTTTCTCATTTTAAATGGGAATAGAAGTTTCTTAAATTTGGTATTGCATGCTGTGTTTTTTTCCTTTAAATCTTTTCCTAATTTCTAAAGTTGCACCTATATTCTTGCAATTGCAGATTACTTATTCAGGTGCAATACTGGAAGTTTGCATGAGGAAACTAGTATTCTATCCGGAAATTGTTGGTTTCATTGAAGAAGAGAAGGACAAGTTTCCAACAGTTAAAGTTCAATATCTTTTCAATTCTCCTCCCAAGTTGATCATGTTGGATGACGAGGGCCAATATAAGGAAACCATAAGGTTTGGTGCCTTCTATTAATGCACTTTTGCTCATATTTGAGATATAATATCCACTGAATAAAGAGGAATACTTGGACAGATTACTTTGGCCAAACTCATGATATTTCTCTCCATTCAAATTTTGGTCCTTAACATCCAACCTTTTTTTTTCTTTACCTAGCCCCTTTTGTTTTCTCCCTCTATGCTTGCTCTCAAGCTATTTAGAAAGATACGAAACGAATAAATATGATCTTTGTTTATGCACCAAGTTTTACCTTGTTATTCTCCATATATGTGGATACATGCAGAAAAGCAAATCATATAAAATTCAGCCTTTCTTAAGACTTAGGAAACAAGAGTCTTATCAATTTTCCGTTTGCATTATTCCTGCTCACATTTTGGTGAAAACAATGAGGCTTCTTACTCCGGTGATTATTTTGCAGAATTGACAATTGGAAACGTGAACACATGCTGCAATTCCTGCAGAAGAAAGTTCAGCCCTATTCCGCAAGCTCATAGACAGTCGTTCACATTCCTGTTATCGCAAGATAAAGTAAAACCGAACTCAGCAAGATTGAACTATTTATTCGTGTTAGCCTTGTCGTTTTAAATTATGTGCTTGAGCTTACTGATTTTCTGTCTTTAAAGAGAGAATAATTATGAATAAAGGAGTATACAGTTGATCAGATGGTATCACTATAAGCCAAGTGACATAATTTAAGAGCTCGTTCATGTATCATGCCCATTAAGAGAATTCTAAGTGAATTGGATTGGCTGTACTTTGATCGGTTGGTGCCTGGTGGGAAGGTTTGACATTTCTTGGCCATCCTTAAACCGGGTCTCGAATGTTAAATATTACAATTATCATGTTAATAGCACGGAAAACAATTAGCTACTTTGGATTAATGTCGTTATCTCCTTTGATATAAAAATCAGTGAGTTGATTTGTTTGTGAAAAACTAAAGTAAAACCCCATGAATTTCTTGGGAAGATATTTTCAGAAAACGAATAACTTTGAAAAAAAAATCTAAATTTGAATATTTAAAGTTGACTTCTTAACTTAAATTGTAGCACGGGAAAAAATTAACAAAACTTGTTTGTTGATTAAAATTGTGGTTGGATAAAATATTGGAATTTTAAACAAACAGGTTTAATTTTTGTAAAACATATGTTTGATTTTGTAAAACCATTTTAAATAATGTTTTCAAGCCAAATCACGCAAAATATTATGGATCGAAATACTTTTGTTTTCCTTTTTTTTTTTTTTTGATTTAGCATTCCTTTGAAATATTTAATGTACTCTCAACATTTCACACATATAAAATTTCTTTTATCAAAGATTGGTAGATTTGATAATTCAATCCCAAATTCTAATTCCAACTCCGACGGAAGAAATCTGGTTTTGAATCCTTTATTAGTAAATTGATAATATGTTAAAACTCTAAAAATAGATCATTGAAGTCTCATTCCAAAAGTCGAACGAGTAGACTTACGTATCTATCTTCCAAGTGAGAGTACTTTCTCTTAAGGTAAGAACACAAATTCGAGCAGCACGAAGATGAACGCTTCATAAGTGCGTAAAAACATTATTAGTTTCGGCCTTAAGAGATGAAAGGAAAATATCGATATCAGAACTTCGACGTTTACTTACTAAAGTTTCAAGAATTAGAGGAGTCCTTGGTTTCACAACACTTCGTTTACAATGGAAGATTATTTAGCAAAATCGTCATTCATAATGAGTTGTGTGTAATCTATGAAAAACAAGAGAGAAGGATTAAAAGTTCGATTTTAACAGAAGAAATGAATAGAAGATAAAAATCGACGAGAAATTCGGTGCACCGGCAGTAAGAGGCGGAGGCGTAGAAGAGAGGAGAGGTTTTGGGAGTGATGTGGTGGTGATTTGGTGAACAAGTGGTGGTCAATGGTGGTGGTATGGTGGCAAAAAAAAAAAAAAAACAATGGTGGTTGAAGAAGGAGGAGAAGAGAAGAATAATAGATAAAAATGAAAATTTGGAGGTGTCTAGGTAGGAGAGAAAATGACAATAGGGGAACAAAGAAACCAGAAGTGGGTCATGAGAGTGAAAAGGCGACTATGTAAGGTAAGTTGATTAGAAAGAAAAGGAAATGAATCCTTATTTATAAGGCAAGTGAGACGGATGTCTAACTAGTTTGACCATCCTTTTTACATGTTAAAAAAATAGAAAAAAAAATAAGCAAATAATAGGAATTGAACCTATCTCTAAAACTTACTCAATAAAGTGACAAAATAATAAATAAAAATATGTGGCGTGACACCCCCTCCCCCTCCCCCTCCCCTTTCTCTTTGCCTTTGTTTTTGCAGATTATGCTTCATGTCCGTTGGTGGAAAGTTTGACGCCTGCATAAAACTATAGAGATGCAAGACTGCAATTTAGATTCACAATTCTACCCATCTAAAACTAATAATTTTGCCTACCACCATCTTATCTTAGTGTATCATCTAAATAAATTTTGCTACAACCCATAAAACTGTGCATTGGATAATAAGTTGGTTATCTTCTAAACTGATTTAGTGAAATCTCAAAGCCTTCCAGTTGCAGAGAAATGAAATCTCAAAAGAATTGCTAGATAGCTTAGCCAAATTTCGGGGATGTGGTCTTGATGGGAGCCCAGATATCGGCACCATTGCTTCGAGCAAGTCCAACAGTACAAGAGATTGGAACAAGACATAAACCTCGGTTTCTCAGGTTGTAATGCATCCTGGAAAATAAAAACTAATCCCATCCAAATCCACCCGTAACTTTTGAACACACAAATCAAACCGAATCAGTTCTATAAATAGAGATGACTGGGGTCTAAATGTTGGATACAAGTATAGGTCTGGAATGTCTGTTGGACATGGGAGTAGGATTGTACTTGAAGAAAAATGAATAGTCTAAACAACTTAGAGGGTTTGAAATAAGAGGGCAGTTCATTTTATTCCTAAAATGGTGTTTTTATCTCCATTGTTTTCAAGAAGCATGTTATTTGAAACACTTTTTATCTTCCTGGGAAGATTCTAGTTGGATCATCGTGTTGTTTGTACCTGCATATTTTTTGTTGGTGTGGTTTGGAGATATGGAGCACTCAACACCTGTAAACACCACCCCAAAACACAAAAAGCCAAGAAGTTCAAAGTTAAAATTGCCATTTATATATGAAAGTTTCTCGACATACAATTAGCAATAATGAATAAACAAAAAAATGAAGGAAGAAAGGTTTTTGATGGAACATGCACTTACAAGCATCACGGAAATGAATCCATTATATACTACAAAGTCATCACTCCGCACTTGATCATCTCCATTAATAATGTTTCATGATCTTTTCAAGGAAAAAATAATGCAGTTCTTTAATATTGATTCTCCTTTTTTATTTTCTTTGATATTCAATTTTTGTTTATTATACAGGTCAAAATTGAAATATAGAAGCTTAAGAGGAAAAGGGCAAATGGTGCATTTTAGTTGAAATTAATGAAACGGTCTGCAACGAGCCTTAATGAAAACGGAGTGTTTTGGTGTAAAGTCTGTACCGTTAAATTGTTTTTATTTCTTTTCTTTCTGTAAAAGACGGCTCAACGATTTAGAGATGTGTGAAAAGTTTTTGATTGAACACCGATAAAATCCAGCATGCCCCAAAAAATTACGGATTCCACGCAGCGAGGACTGGGGTGGAAGTTTTTCAATAACTTCAATTTTTGCCCGGTCAACCTCTAATCCTCTTTTGGAGAACCGATGTCCTAGGCCAATGCACTCCATAACCATGAAATGACACTTTTTCCAATTCAAAACTAAATTTGTTTCCTCACATCGTTCAAGCACCTTCTCAAGGGTTCCCAAACATTCAATGAATGAGTCTCCATATACTGAAAAGTTATCCACAAATATGTCCAACCCTTCCTCGATCATATCAGCAAAAATAGAGGTCATACACCTCATGAATTGGCGGGAGCATTACATAACCCAAAAGGCATCCTTCGGAAGGCATAAGTATCGAATGGGCGGGTGAATGTGGTTTTTTCTTGATCATCCGAGTGAATTGGGAATTTGATGATATCCAAAATACTCATCTAAGAAACAATAAAACTCTCATCGCTAGTCTATCTAACATCTAATCAATGAATGACAAAGGGAAATGATCCTTTCTTGTAGCATCATTAAGCTTCTAATAATCAATGCATACGTACCACCCAGTCACAGTTTTAGTAGGTATGAGCTCATCTTTTTCGTTTGAAACCACAGTTATCCCTCTTTTTTTTTTTTTGGAACACAATGTATGGGACTTACCCAATCATTACCAGAAAAAGCGTAGACAATACCAACTTCCAACCACTTCGTGAGCTCCTTCTTCACGACTTTTTTCATTGTCGGGTTGAGGCGCCACTGTGCATCTAAAATATGCTTTTTTTCCCTCTTCTAAGAATATTTTATGTTGGCAAAAGGATGAGCTTATTTCCTTAATATCATCAATCATCCACCCAATCGCCTTTTTATGTGCTTTCAACACATGAAGGAGTGGAGCTTCTCTTTCTGCCCCTAAATTGGCAGAGATAATTACAAGTAAGGTGTTGTGTTCTCTCAAATCACATGGGGTGAAAGGCTGTAAAATCATAGCTTGACTATGGCAACCAACAGAGTCCGCTAAAACATTAAACGTGGGGTAGTCTGCTAGGACATTAAACACGAGGTAGACCGCCATGACGGTAATTATGGAAAATCACACATATGGAAAAATGAGTTAGAAGAATAATGCAAGTGTTGGTAAGTGGATTCTGAGGAATTTTCCAAACAAGGCAGAAGAATAATGTAAGTGTTGTAGAAAAAGGGAAATAGTTCACCAAGACAATGATCATGGAAGCCAATAGGGCATATGGTGATAACCCAGCTAAGATCTATTAGGGGAATGAGGTGTCGTTAATGCCTTGTCTATGGGTAATGAAAAGGTAATTATCTGTAGTTCGCGGTAATGATCCACCACTAAGAACCACCAAGTAGTGTTAAAAAAAGCTCGGCATGTTAAAGGAAAACCTTAGAAGGTTAATGGGGGATACACTCTCGATATAAGGTTTGTTAAATCATGGCTTGTGCAGGGAGGGTTAATCGCCTATACTCTGGATTGATTAAATGGAAAAGAGGTGTTAGTTAGAACCGATTGACAGATAGAGGTACTAAAAAGGACTAACCGAGTGACAGGTTTTTTTGTTAAGAGTGTTATTCTTTAAGGGGAAACTATTGAAAAAGCGTCAGCCAAAGGGTTAGTTCCGTAGGGAACCATCACATAAGAGAAATGGTAAACTGCAATGATCACTTTGATGACAACCTGCAAGATACTATAAGCTAGAGTGACTCACTTCAGACGAACATGTTACACCTAAACGCAAGGTAACGCAAATAAGGCGGGTCACGAGGAAGTAATCTGGACACTATATCGATCAAGTGGTACTTCATCCGCTAGTGATGATGGGACCGCATTAGCTAACTCGACAGATAAGAAGTCCTTCAGGACTATAGTGAGAAGAAATAGTTAATCTGAAACTAGTCAGTATTGGATTGTTCACCAAAGGAGAGCGTATCCAAGGGTTTCTCAAGACGGAAGTCTATTAGAGCAACCACTTAAGTACATGATGGGAAAGAGGAACCATACTGGTAAATGACCATTAAACCTTGCAATTAAGTATTTAACATAAAAACCTTGAATAGACGAATATCTGGAATAGAGGCTGGATGGAAGAAAGAATACATGTGGGGAAAGGTCAGGGTCCGTAACTATGACGAAACCTCTGTAAAATTAGCAAAACTGGTCAAATAGTCGTAGGATCAATAAGGGGAAGATGTCTTAGCAGTTTATACGCCAATAGGTAACTTCAAAAAAAGAGAGTAGAAGACTGCCACCTTAGGTTAAGAGGGATGATCTTAAGATGATCAAGGAGTTAAACGTGTTCAGTTTCTTTTTATTCTACCCCCACAGAACCGGGGGCTATTCTGTGTATTGTAGTAAAGAATAAGTTCTTCTGAACTCACTAAGTCAGATCGTGTTAGATTAAGAATAATTTCTAGTAAGGTGCCATGCACATATGAAAGGGGTTACCTTAAGAGGATTTTCCTCGGGACCGAATAAATTGTAACTGTAGGGCCCAATTTTATCCAGCCTGTTAAAAAATAAAACCCAAAGAAATAAATAAGCCCAATAACCCAGCCCAAATCAATTTATCCTAAACCAGACCCCAAAACACCCAAACCCTAGCCGCATATCTAGCGCATAAGCCCCATCATTACGTCGCGTCCAACGTCCGATTCTTGAAGACTGAGATCGGCCTCCCACGCAGCCGTTCGCTCCTCAAATACTTGTAAAGCGGACTCAAAGAGTCCAAATAATGTAAAACAACAAAAAACAAGGAAAATAGGTTAGTGTTAGGCTATAAAACAGTCGGTCTTTTGTAAAAGGAGGGGAGGAGATCGAAAAATCAAGAGTAAACAAAGCAAATATCATTTTTTTAAGGTGATTATTTGAAGTTTCTTTGTTTTTTATTGTGCTTTTGTGTACGAAAATAAAAAGAATAAAGGGAGGGAGACTTACCTTGGCCCTCGAGAGTTGTTAGGAGGGGTTTAAGAACCCAGATTTGGCACCCCTCCGGCCTCCGATTACACGGAGTCGCGATGGAGGGTAATAAAGTGGCGCTGAGGAAGCTTGGGTATTAAACCTAGCGAGCGCTTGAAATGTTTCTTTTCTAAGTTTTTCTTTTCTTTTAAGCGGTAAATGATTTTGAAAGGAAATTTGTTTTAAATATCAATCAAAACGGCGCCGTTTTAGTCAAGTGCAACCCGCGTGGTGACCCGACCCGGAGGGAAGGATCCGCGCGGTCTGACGTCAGAAGGGCCATTTGCGTAATTGGTCCCTCCCTTTTGCAATGCGCTTCAATTAAGCCTGTTTTGTTTTGTTTTTTTTAAATTTGAGTCGCAGATTTTATTTTTACTTCAATTTGGCCGACGATGCGCAGCGTTTTGGAAGGACGGGATAATTTCCCTTATGGTCCTCCACTATTACGCGCGCATTCAAGTTTTTTTTTAATTTCATTTTAAATTCGCCCCACTTCTTTGTTTTGACTCAATTTAATCCATTTTTTTTGTTTTATATCATAATTATGCTATACTTTTTTATTTTATTTTTATCCTATTTATCGTTATTAGTAATATTATTATTACTATTATTACCATATTCACTTTTATTTTTTCTTTTTACGGTTTTTTTCATTTTTTCATTTTCTCATACCTTATATATGTGTACATACATATTTATACATTTTAGAAAATAGATACATATATACATACATATTTTAGTTCTTATATACACATATTTTATACATTTTATATATATTCATTTCCATAGTTTTTTTAAAAATAAATATGTATATATATGCTTATACATCTACATTTTATAATACATATGTTTTTGTTATATATGCATGTTTGGGAAATTTTATGAATTTTGTTATTCATTTGTATACTTATGTATGTGCATTAACGTATGTATATACTTTTATTTTCACATTCACACCTACATGCATTTTATATATATATATATATATACACATATATCACATTCCGTCTTGGTTATGTTTAATTGTATATGTGTTGAGTATATATGCATATCTACCTGTGATTCATTTACTACACTTGTATATATATTTTGTAAATATGTACTCATATGTGTTTTACATTAAAGTTTTGTATCATGTTGTACATTATTTTTTTTAAACATACCCTTTTTGAAAATATATTTTGGTTTTTACCATTCATCAAAGTTATCTTCTTAACTTAAAGGTTTTTTTGAATAAAAGCATTATTGGAAGTTTGGGATTTTCGAGAGAAATTGAGCCCTAACGTATTGGGTTCCGATTTTCTTTGTCAATCTTAAATGACCGAGAATATTTTTATTCAAAATGCATAAAAATCATTTTTGGGAACTTAACTTGTCGTGCCCTAACGTATTGGGTGTGGCATGTTACTTTCTTGAAATGAAGATTTTCACATAAAATAAAAGTGATATTCAAAGATCGGGGATTATGAGGAATCCTACCCTAACGTATTGGGACTCGATTTCTTTACATGACTTGAACAATTGATTATCCCTTTTCAAATTCCATCATTTGAGTTGATTTTTAAAATCTTTTTAACATTCGACACTAAGACATCAAATAATCAATTTGGTACCGATTTTGGGCGTTACGAGGGTGCTAACCCTTCCTCGTGCGTAACTGACTCCCGAACTCGTTTTCTCAAAATTCGTAGGCCAAAATTTTTTTAGGTGGGCCGATCACACCTTAATAAAGGATCGGTGGCGACTCCAATTTTATTTTTAAAAGTCGACAACAAAATTTTTGTTTTCAAAAACGGTTTCGACAGCTTGGCGGCTCCACTGGGACTTTGAGAGTCGAGCCATAAACTGATTATGTTTGTCTTTTTGTCAAAAATCAAAAGTTTTAAAAATTCATGAATTCCATTCGCATTCATCGTTTTTTTATCTTGGTATGTTGGCAACTTTGCATTTGCATTTTGCATTTTACCCTTTAAGTAGGAGCGAGAAACTAGTCCTTCGTGAGGTTTTCACCTCCGTGCAGGGTAGTGGACCGCTTCCGGGATACATCCATACCTATGTCTTCGTGAGATTTTCATCTCCGTGCAGCCATAGGGAAATGTGTCCCCCTGAACCGAACTCGATCTATATGAGCCTATAATGGGTGAGGATCGAGGAATCTGCTGGTTTGGGTACCCTTACTCTAGAAACTAAACCTCATATAGTGAGCTTTAGGAACTTGACCTAGGTAGAACTATCCCAAAACCCTAGGGGATTCCTGTTTAAGTGTTTCTTGCTATTTTATGCCTGTTTATATCTCTATATGTGATACTGACTTGGGTTTCTTTTGTTTTGATTGCATGACATCATTATGGCATAGCATTTCATCCTAAAAGGGCGTTAGTTCATATTCGGTTGCTAAATAGAAAGCTTATCATGGAAAAAGGGTTTCTTGATAAGGTGGAAGATAATGCGGCTGTCCAAACTTGGTCTGAGACAACACAACAAGAGAAAGGTGATAGTTTGGCCGAGGGGTATGTGTTAGTTTGGCCGAGGGGTATGTGTCAGAGTTGTGGGACTGCACTCGTGTTAGCGTGACTCAAAATAGCCTACTGGAATTAAAGGAAATTTGGGGTCAGTGGAATGATGAGATTAAGCAACTCTTCTACTCTAGCTATAGAGACCTACCTTACTTGCTCGACGTAAAGGTGGATAAGCGCCTGTTCCGTGCCTTAGCCCAATTTTAGAATTCTGCTTATTATTGTTTCACCTTTGGAAGTGTTGATTTAGTGCCTACAGTGGAGGAATACACGCCATTGCTTCGTTGCTCAAAAAATTCAAGTGGACAAAGCCTATTCAAGAGCTGCTAATGTTCCAACTTTTCTGAAAAAGTTGATGAATATAACTGGGATGAGTGAGCAATGGGTCGCAGCACGAATCAAACAGAAGGGAGATAGCAAATGTATTCCTTGGAAGAATCTGAGAGATTTAGTTCAAGTACATCCAGACACGAAGAAGAGGGTTGATGTTTTTGCTTTGAGCATCTATGGCCTAGTTGTCTTTCCCAAAGCCTTGGGACATATCGATGAAGCAGTCACTGATCTTTTCGATCGACTTGATAAAGGAGTCACACCGGTTCCAGCAATTTTAGCAGAAACTTTCAGGTCACTGAACGAATGCCGAAGAGTAGGTGAAGGAAGATTCATTGGCTGTGCGCAGCTTCTCTTGGCATGGTTTCATAGTCATTTCAGGAAGGTTGATAAATTTTCTTATCGAGTTTTTTTTGAAACTTATTCGCCCTTAAAAGAAATAGTGGAAATACCGATGCAAGATGGGGTCTTAGAAGAAAGATGGATTGCAATTCTTCAGAATCTTCAAGAGGAGGACATTGAGTGGAGAGCTCCTTGGTTGCTGTCAGATGAGATATTGTATAGATGTGGAGATTTTGATTGGGTTCCTCTACTTGGATTTGGGGAGCTATTGGTTATGCACCGTTACTGGAATTGAGGCAGTATAGATCGAGGCAGTTCGTACCTACAACCCAAGGGTTAGCTCAAAGTGAGTTCTCGTATAAGTGTGATGGTTACAAGCAAAAGATTCGAGAAATGACAAATGCTTGGAGGCAGACTCGTCGATTGAAGAGATTGTCAGTAGGTCCGTCGATGACTCCTGAATATATCAGTTGGCTGGGTAGGAGGGTCAATGATAATATACCTGTATCAGGTCAAGGAGACAGCTAATTAGTAGAAAAGCATGTACATATGGTCCCTTCTGAGCTAGAAATCGTAAAACAAGATTTTGAAAGAAGAAATTCTGAGCTTGAGAAGAATATAGGGCAAATAGAAGAGGAAAAGATGAGTCTGAAGCTGGAAATCGAAGGCCTGAGGAAAGAAAAACGCAAAGCTGAGGAGGATTTGAATAGCTTGAAGATGGATTATAAGAGGCTACGTATGTCAATGAGAACTGCTGGATTGGGAAAAACCTCAGAGCAGTGGCGTCAAGAAGTTCAAGAAGAAAAGGTCAAGGCTGATAGGTGGGAAAAGAGATTTCAGGAGGCTCAAAAGCAAAATAAGTCCTTTGAGAGGAGTTTGTCCGAAAGCCAGAACGAAAAGGATGAATTAAAAGCTAGGGTGGCCGAACTGGAGGCAATATTACAAGACTATGAAGCCAGAATTGAACATCTGGAAGCAAATGAAGATCATCAAAATGAACAGCTTCACTATCTTTAGGATCAAGTTGCAGGAAGGGAACACATCATGGGAGAAGCTGTGGTTCAGATTCAAGGGGTAGCTGAGCACCTGCAGACTTTGGCAGTACAAGCTGATGTACTAAGTGTGAAGTATGAATCGGAATCAGAACAAGGGAAAAAGTTGGCATCATTACTTAGGGAGATTAAAGTTCTAAGTGTTAGGGCAAAGCCGTATTTATAGCTGTTTTATGTAAAGAAATTTTTTCTCTAGTAAAGTTTTCTGAGTGGAATTGAATTATAATTAACGCCTTTTTTGCATTCACCTCATGCATCGCATCATATGCATTAGCATCGCATCATATGCATTAAAGACCTTTATTAAATCCTAATAAGTTAAAATTATTGCTCGATTAACACGAAACCAACCAACCAACCCGACACCGAATCGGCACTTTCGAGCAAAGACGAAAGATATGGATCGAGATTAGAAGCTCGAGCGATACGAAGGATATGCAAGACCGGCTTCAGCTACAAATGCAGGAGCGGTTAGACAAGATGAAACAAGAGATGTCTGAGAATATGCGGGAATCTCAAGAGGATATAGTGGCAAAGTTAACCCGGCTGATAACTAAGGGAGGTGACAAAGGAAAGGGCCCCATGGCAGATGTCGATGAGGGAAATGATGATGAACTTTTCTATCCTCCAGGTTTCACCCCTCCGCATGAGCGAGCTCAAGCTGAATACCCGCGCAAATCTACCGTCACCATCATGCCTCAGCAATTTCGAAGTGGTGTTTGAACCTCAAAGCGGGCGGGTTTAATCCGAAAATAATCCTATTAACTCTGCCATTCCTGACTTTGATGAAGTGGTTGAGAAGGAAAGAGTGAAAGAGGAGTTAATGAAACAGTTGGAAGAAAGATGCAGGTGGCTCGAAGAGAGGTTCAAGGCGATGGAAGTCACTGAAAGTTATCGAGGCATTGACGCAAAAGAGCTGAGTTTAGTGCCAGATCTTGTTCTCCCTCATAAGTTTAAGATGCCTGAATTCGAGAAATACAATGGGACGACTTGCCCAGAGGCTCATATCACCATGTTCTGCAGGCGAATGGCTGGATACGTTAATAATGACCAGCTATTAATACATTGCTTCCAAGACAGCCTTGCAGGGGCAATATCCAAGTGGTACAATCAGTTGAGTCGAGTTACGATTGGTTCATGGAGGGACTTGGCGCAAGCATTCATGAAACAATATAGTTATGTGACAGACATGGCTCCTGATAGAATCATCCTTCAAAACATGGAGAAGAAGCCGAGCGAAAGCTTTAGGCAGTACGCACAGAGATGGAGGGAGGTCGCGGTCCAAGTTCAGCTACCGCTCTTGGAAAAAAAAATGACCATGTTGTTCATTAACACCCTGAAGGCACCATTCATTACACATATGTTAGGAAGTACCACAAAAAGCTTCCCTGACATAGTCATGAACGGTGAGATGATTGAGAATGCCATCAGGAGTGGGAAGATCGATGCTGGAGAGGGTAACAGAAGATCAGCTTCGAAGAGGAAGGAAAACAAGGTGAACAACGCGAGCATGTACAACAAGGGTTACTCGAAGTCAGTAACAGTGAGTCAGCCAGGAAAGGTGGCTGCCAATCAGCAAAGCTCGTCGAGACAGGAGGTCGGTACAAGGCGAAATACGGAGAGGCCCCAATTCACGCCAATTACTATGTCGTACAGGGAATTATACCGAAACTTATTCGACGCCCATGTAGTTTCCCCTTTCTATCTGAAGCCCTTACAGCCCCCGTACCCTAAATGGTACGATGCAAATGCACAGTGTGACTATCATGCGGGAATCACGGGGCATTCCATAGAAAACTGTACGGCCTTTAAGAAGTTGGTTGAAAGGCTCATTGGTATGGGTGTCGTTAAATTTGATGACTCGATCAAGGCAGAAAACCCATTACCAAATCACACTGATGGTGGGCTAAATATGATGGGCGAGGATAGAAAAATTAAGGCAGACATTGCGGACGTGAAGACTCCTTTAAGATGGGTCTGGAAAGAGATGGTGAAAAGGGGGCTAATTGCTTCAGAAGAAAGCTGTGAGAAGAGGAGGAACTACTGTGAGTTCCACTGTGAAATGGGGCATGAAATCCAAGAGTGTACGAAGTTCAGAACCGTGGTACAGGGTATGATAGATAATAAAGAGATGGAATTTTGTGAAGGAATTCAGAAGGAGAGTCATGTATGTACGTCAGAGTTGGTATTGGGAGTTCCAAAGGCTAACCATCCTGTGGTCATCATCTCACGACCTAAGAATAGTGAGGCTGGAGCGTGAGTAGCACCAAAAGTCATCATTCAAAAACCGACCGTGTTTACTTACAAGGATAACAGGAGGGTTCCTTGGAATTACAATTGTAATGTGACAATCCCAGGGAAGGAGGATGTAATTGATAAAGAGGACCATGATGAAGGAGGGCATGACGAACAGGTGAAGGCTCGAGTAGAGCCAATAAGAGAAGAAACTTCGATTGGAAAGAAGAAGAAGGCGGTCGAACCTGAATTGGTGGTCAATGAACCAATCAAGGAGGAGGAAGCTAGAGAGTTCTTGAAGTTCATAAAACATAGCGAGTACAGCGTTGTGGAGCAGCTGCACAAACAACCAGCTCGCATATCTGTGCTAGCTTTACTCCTAAACTCGGAGGGACATCGAAATGCACTACTGAAGGTGCTAAATGAAACTTATGTGGCCGACGATATCTCTGTTAATAAGTTGGATCGACTAGTCGGTAATATAAGCGCTGATAACTTCATCTCTTTCAGCGATGACGAAATACCACCTGGGGGTATGGGATCTACTAGAGCTTTACACATCACTGCAAGGTGTAAAGGGTGCATATTACCGGGAGTTCTGGTAGACAATGGATCGGCATTAAATGTATTGCCCCTATCCACGCTCAACAGGCTACCTGTGGATAGTTCGCATATGAAGTCGTGTCAGAACGTGGTTCGAGCATTTGATGGTACTGAGAGGGGGGTCATGGGAAGAATTGACATTCCCCTGTTAATTGGCCCAACTATTTATGGGGTGGACTTCTTAGTTATGGACATCAAGCCTTCTTACAGTTGCCTATTAGGAAGGCCGTGGATTTATTCAGCAGGTGCGGTACCGTCATCGTTACATCAAAAACTGAAGCTGGTGTCAGAAGGCCGGGTAGTAACGATAGATACTGAAGAGGATATCATTGCATCTGTGACTAACGATGCACCTTATTTGGAGACGAGTGATGATGCAATCGAGTGCTCTTTCCGTTCCTTAGAGTTCGTAAATGCAATATTCATCTTTGAGGGAAACAAGATCCCGATGCCGAGAATATCAAAGACCACAGAGATGGGGCTGCAATTGACAGTTGGAAAAGGAGCTTTGCCGGGGAAAGGATTGGGGAGATATCTTCAGGGTCGAGTCGAGGTCCCAGTATTGAAGGGCAAGCACGATCGTTTTGGCTTAGGTTATAAGCCAGATTTTAAGCAAATGAGGATGGAGCGAGAGAAGAAACAAATGAGAAGAATGGCTCGTTTGACAGGGGATGAAGTTGAATGGGAACCCATAACCTTTCCTCACCTATCCAAGACTTTTGTATCGGGAGGATTTGTCTATCCAGAAATGCTAGGGGTCAGAAGTATTAACACGGAGCTAGGGAGTATTCATGCCGTGTATGAAGAATCGACGCGAGGAAGAACTTTGCCAGATATTCGTCCTTACGAGTCGGAAAGGGAGCTAAACAACTGGACTGCAGAAGAAATACCTGTAGTATTTAGGATTTCCTCAGAGTAATGTCCAGAACACCCTTATTGCTTTTTAGCCTAGAAGTGATAATGATTCCTTTGTGAAATAGGCTCATGTCCAGAAAATCGTTATTTTAATAAAGTTCATGTTTGCAATCATTTTTGGAGCAAATCTTTCTTTCCATAAGAGCAGTTATTTTAAGTTTCTCTTAAACTACACTTGCATTTCATTCATGACCATATTGCACCAAACAAATTCCTGAATCCATATTGTTTTTCATACTTATAATAGGTCTCACGATATCAATGATGCGAATGTCACTCTTACAAATTTAAAGTCTCCTTTTGAACGAAACATGTATTTAGAGGGATCGCATGATTTCGAAGACAACGAAGACTGTGGTTTGTCTCCTGACTTGTTAAAGATGGTAGAAAGGGCCGAGAAACAAATCCTACCTCACAAGGAATCAATAGAAATTGTGAGCTTAGAGGAAGGTAAAGAGGTGAAGATCGGATCGGACATCTCTGTAAAGACAAGACAAGACCTCATCGAATTACTCCGAAAGTTCAAAGACGTGTTTGCATGGTCATACCAAGATATGCCGGGGTTGAGTACCGACATTGTAGTCCATCACCTCCCTATAAGAGAAGATTGCAAGCCAGTGCAACAAAAGCTTAGAAGGATGATGCCTGATATCGTGTTGAAGATAAAGGAGGAGGTCCAAAAGCAGTTTGATGCCAGATTTCTGCAAGAAGTCAAGTATTCTGAGTGGGTGACTAACATCGTACCAGTTCTAAAGAAAGATGGAAAAGTATGAATGTGTGTGGATTACCGGGATTTAAACAGGGCTAGTCCAAAGGATAACTTTTCATTGCCCCACATCGACACATTGGTAGACAATACTGCGGGCTTTTCATTGTTTTCCTTCATGGATGGTTTTTCTGGGTATAATCAGATAAAGATGCATCCCGAGGACATGAGAAAGACTACGTTCATTACGTTATGGGGAACGTTTTGTTATAAAGTGATGCCGTTTGGATTGAAGAATGCAGGAGCGACATACCAAAGAGCCATGGTAGCCTTGTTCCATGACATGATGTACAGGGAAATCGAGGTTTATGTTGATGATATGATCGCAAAATCTAGAACAGAGGGCGAACATGTGCAGTTCTTGAGAAAGTTATTCTTAAGATTGAGAAAGTTCCAACTCAAGCTTAATCCAGCGAAGTGCACTTTTGGGGCCAGGTCAGGAAAGTTGCTAGGCTTCATAGTCAGTGAAAAGGGAATCGAGATTGACCTAGACAAAGTCAAGGCAATACGAGATTTACCTCCACCTCGCACTCAGAAAGAAGTTCGAGGTTTCCTCGGAAGACTGAATTACATCGCTAGGTTCATTTCACAACTGACTGAGAAATGTGACCCTATATTTCGTCTTCTGAAGAAACATAATCCTGGTACTTGGGATGAGGAATGCGAAGAAGCTTTTAACAAGGTGAAGCAGTATTTGTCTAATACTCCAGTGCTGTCACCACCTAATCCAGATAGGCCTCTGATATTGTATCTAACGGTATTTGACAATTCCATGGGGTGTGTGTTAGGTCAACATGATGAAACGGGGAGGAAAGAAAGGGCGATAAATTATCTCAGCAAGAAATTCACTGACTGTGAAATGAGATATTCGCCTATTGAGAAATTATCCTGTGCCTTGATTTGGACAACCCGAAGATTAAGGCAGTACATGTTATACCATACGACTTGGCTGATCTCAAAGTTAGACCCGTTAAAGTATATGATGGAGTCAGCTGCTTTGAATGGGAGAATGGCCCGATGGCAGATTCTACTGTCTGAATTTGATATTGTCTATGTGAACCAAAAGGCTGTGAAAGGGAGTGCAATTGCTGACTTTCTAGCTAGTAGAGCTTTGGAGGACTACGAGCCGTTGAGTTTTGATTTCCCAAATGAAGACTTGATGTGTATAGCCGCTACTGAAGAAAATCCCCAAAAAGGTCACAGTTGGAAGCTAAACTTTGATGGAGCCTCGAACGTTGTGGGCAATAGAATTGGGGCAGTCTTAGTATCCCCGAATGGTGATCATTATCCTTTCACTTGCAAATTGGATTTTGATTGTACAAACAACATGGCAGAGTACGAAGCATGCATCATGGGGATTCGTGCAGCTATAGACCGATGAATCAAAGTGGTAGAGGTCTATGGAGATTCAGCATTGGTGATATATCAGCTCAGGGGTGAATGGGAAACGAGAGATCCCAAATTAATCAGTTATCGAAAGTTGGTCCTCGAATTGATTAAGGAGTTTGAGGACATCACTTTTTGCTATCTCCCACGGGATGAGAACCAGATGGCTGATGCACTAGCTACCTTAGCTTCCATGATCAAGCTGAACAAACATGGGGATATGAAACCAATCCAAATGAGTATCTATGAAGACCTAGCTCATTGTTACAATATTGAAGAAGAGGAAATCGATGATAGTCTTTGGTATCAAGATATACTACGGTATGTAAAAAATCGTGAGTATCCTGGCCAGGCAACGGAGAATGAAAAGAGAACTCTGAGAAGACTAGCCATTGATTACGTCTTAGATGGGGAGATCTTATACAAGAGGGGAAAAGATCGGGTACTGCTAAGATGTGTGGACACCGTAGAAGCAAAGAAAATTCCGGAGGAAGTCCATGAGGGCATCTGCAGAACGCATGCCAGTGGGTTCACAATGGCTAGGCAGATTATGATATTCGGGTACTACTGGTCTACCATGGAAGGGGATTGCATCAATTATTCCAAGAAGTGCCATAAATGTCAAATTTATGGTGATAAAATGCATGCACCTCCTTCACCTCTTCATGTCATGACTTCTCCATGGCCTTTCTCCATGTGGGGTATGGATGTTATCGGGCCAATATCGCCGAAGGCTTCAAATGGGCATCGTTTCATATTCGTGTTTATTGACTACTTCACCAAATGGGTAGAAGCTGCTTCGTATGCTAATGTTACAAAGTCATCAGTCAGTAAGTTCTTGAAGAGAGAGATCATATGTCGGTATGCAATGCCTGAAAGAATCATATCTGACAATGTGTTGAATTTGAACAACAGCTCAATAGCAGAGGTCTGCAGTCAATTCAAGATCAGACATCACAATTCGTCGCCGTATCGCTTGAAAATGAATGGTGCAGTAGAAGCGGCCAATAAAAATATAAAGAAGATTGTAGGGAGGATGACTAAGACTTACAGTGACTGGTACGAGAAATTACCGTTTGCCCTCCTTGCTTATCGAACGTCAACCAGGACCTCCACCGGGGTAACGCCTTTCTCCTTAGTTTATGGCATGGAGGCAGTCTTGCCCATTGAAGTTGAAATCTCTTCTCTCCGGGTTTTGTCTGAGCTACAATTGGATGAAGCGGAATGGGTTCAATCTCGATACGATCAGTTGAACTTGATAGAGGGAAAGAGGCTAAAGGCTATTCAGCACGGTCAGATGTACCAGAAAAGAATGATGCGAGCCTACAACAAGAAAGTCCGACCCAGAGAATTTCATGAGGGGGACCTGGTGTTGAGAAAAATTCTTCCTCTACAAAAGGATTTTAGGGGGAAATGGATGCCGAATTGGGAGGGTCCTTATGTTGTAAAAAAGGCCTTTTCTGGAGGAGCCCTGATCCTGGCTGAAATGGATGGGAAAAACTTGCCTAATCCGGTAAATTCAGATTCGGTGAAGAGGTACTTTACTTGAAGAAGGGAGGAAACCAAGGTGAAAACCCGCAAAGGGTGCTTTGATTCCAAAAAAAAAATAAAAAAATAAAAATGGAGAGGCTAGGGTGAAAACCCGCAAAGGGCACCTTGAGACCAAAGGGGATTTGAGTTGAAAACCCGAAAAGGGCGGCTCAAATTTTGATTGTCACGTAGTAGTCTTGTTGTACCTAAATCGGCAGAAAGGAATAGACGACATCTTGGGGCATCAACAAAATACTGTGAATCTCCTAAACACGTGTTGAATTCCGAAGGGTCTTCGAAAGTTGTATAGAGAAATTCAAACAGAGATATCTGGGGCACCTGATCATAGTATTTGTATTGAATTCGTTGTTTTAGAATATTTCATTCTCTTTTTCAATATAAATGTCCCCAGACAATTCCTCTATCATTGACAACCCATTACGAGCTATGCTCCCAAATTAATTTTGTTTATGTTATCGTTATGATCTTTTCGCAAGCATGTTGCATTAGAATGACGATTAATAGACTAGTAAAACTTTCACAAGGGAAGTTTTTCATATTACTCTAGAAATTTCTAAATAATGCAGGAGCCTGAAGCAGGACTATTGTTTAGACTTCATCGGGTTAAAAGGTCGAAGATATCTAGGGGTCAAGAGTCAAGATTAAGATTTCCAAGTTTTGACGAAGCGTTGTTGTCACAAAGGAAGTCTTAATGAGCAATAATGACTTTAAACATTCAATATTCATTTTTCATGACATAACATTCAAATGTCATTCACACACGTCTAGTTAGGAGCATTTGATTCATTTGATCATGACATCCTAATCACTAGGCATAATTAGGTTCATCATACAGGTCATGTTCCACAGAAAACAGGTCGGTGGAATCATAAAACCTTATCTCCCGAAGTTGCAGTGGAGCAGGTTGAAAGATAATAGATCTTGTCTTCATGTACTGGAGTGAAGTAGATCAGAGATCAGAAAAAAGCTGATCTTGCCTTCCCATACTGGTGGCGAAGCAGATCAAAGAAAGCAGATCTTGTCTTCATGTATTGGCGTGAAGTAGATCAAAGAAAGAGATCTTGTCTCCCCATACTGGTGGTGGAGTAGGTCGAAGAAAACAGATCGTGTCTTCATGTACTGGCGTGAAGTAGATCAAAGATAGTAGGTCCTGTCTTCCTATATTGGTAGCGAAGTGGATCGAATATACATATTTTATCTTCCCATACCGGCGGTGAAGTAGATTGAAGATTACAGATTTTGCCTCCCTAAGCAGTAGTGGAGCAGATCGAAGATGGCGGATTTTACCTCCCTGAAGTTGCAATGGAGTATATTGAAGCCAGTAATTCTACCTCCCCGGTCGGCAGTGGAATCGATTGAAAAAGCAGATCTTGTCTTCATGTATTGGCGTGAAGTAGATCGAAGAAAGCAGATCTTGTCTTCCCATACTGGTGGTGAAGTAGATCGAATATACAAGTCTTATCTCCCTGAAGTTGCAGTGGAGCAGACTGAAGTAACCAATCCAATCTCCTTGAAGTTGCAACGGAGTGGATTAAAACCGCAGATCTCATCTCTCTTAAGTTGCAGTAGAGCAGATCACATCAGATTTACCCTTAAATTGTAGCAGAACAAGTTGAAGCTATAAGACTTATCTCCCTGAAGTTGCAGTGGAGCAGATTAAAGATAGCAGATTTTGTTCTTTTGAGAAGCTACAACATATGAATCCTATCTCCCCGACATTGTAGTGGAGTGGATTGAAGCACCAGTTCCTATACCTCTGAAGATGCAGTAGGAAGGAACAATGCTACCTGAAGAAGAGAAGCATTAAAGAAGTTGAGGATCAATAAGACCGGGCACAATTGGGCCTTGTAGTCTTTGCTCTGTTCCCGTTACATGACAACAAGCAAAGAGGGGCAGCTGTAGGGCCCAATTTTATCCGGCCTGTTAAAAAATAAAACCCAAAGAAATAAATAAGCCCAATAACCCAGCCCAAATCAATTTATCCTAAACCAGACCCCAAAACACCCAAACCCTAGCCGCATGTCTAGCGCCGCAAGCCCCATCAGCCCCACGTCGCGTCCAACGTCCAGTTGCCGCAAGACTCGGAGATCGGCCTCCCCACGCAGGCCGTTCGCTCCTCAAATACTTGTAAAACGGACTCAAAGAGTCCAAATAATGTAAAACAACAAAAAACAAGGAAAATAGGTTAGTGTTAGGCTATAAAACAGTCGGTCTTTTGTAAAAGGAGGGGAGGAGATCGAAAAATCAAGAGTAAACAAAGCAAATATCATTTTTTTAAGGTGATTATTTGAAGTTTCTTTGTTTTTTATTGTGCTTTTGTGTACGAAAATAAAAAGAATAAAGGGAGGGAGACTTACCTTGGCCCTCGAGAGTTGTTAGGAGGGGTTTAAGAACCCAGATTTGGCACCCCTCCGGCCTCCGATTACACGGAGTCGCGATGGAGGGAATAAGGCGGTGGCGCGAGGAAGCTTGGGTATTAAACCCTAGCAGAGCGCCAAAAATGTTTCTTTTCTAAGTTTTTTCTTTTCTTTTAACTGGTAAATGATTTTTGAAAGGAAATTTGTTTTAAATATCAATCAAAACGGCGCCGTTTTAGTCAAGTGCAACCCGCGTGGTGACCCGACCCGGAGGGAAGGATCCGCGCGGTCTGACGTCAGAAGGGCCATTTGCGTAATTGGTCCCTCCCTTTTGCAATGCGCTTCAATTAAGCCTGTTTTGTTTTGTTTTTTTTAAATTTGAGTCGCAGATTTTATTTTTACTTCAATTTGGCCCGACGCTGCGCAGCGTTTTGGAAGGACGGGATAATTTCCCTTATGGTCCTCCACTGTTACGCGCGCATTCAAGTTTTTTTTTAATTTCATTTTAAATTCGCCCCACTTCTTTGTTTTGACTCAATTTAATCCATTTTTTTTGTTTTATATCATAATTATGCTATACTTTTTTTATTTTTATTTTTATCCTATTTATCGTTATTAGTAATATTATTATTACTATTATTACCATATTCAGCTTTTTATTTTTCTTTTTTACGGTTTTTTTTTCATTTTTTTCATTTTCTCATACCTTATATATGTGTACATACATATTTATACATTTTAGAAAATAGATACATATATACATACATATTTTAGTTCTTATATACACATATTTTATACATTTTATATATATTCATTTCCATAGTTTTTTTAAAAATAAATATGTATATATATGCTTATACATCTACATTTTATAATACATATGTTTTTGTTATATATGCATGTTAGGAAATTTTTATGAATTTTGTTATTCATTTGTATACTTATGTATGTGCATTAACGTATGTATATACTTTTATTTTCACATTCACACCTACATGCATTTTATATATATACATATATATATACACATATATCACATTCCGTCTTGGTTATGTTTAATTGTATATGTGTTGAGTATATATGCATATCTACTGCAGATTCATTTACTACACTTGTATATATATTTTGTAAATATGTACTCATATGTGTTTTACATTAAAGTTTTGTATCATGTTGTACATTATTTTTTTTAAACATACCCTTTTTGAAAATATATTTTGGTTTTTACCATTCATCAAAGTTATCTTCTTAACTTAAAGGTTTTTTTGAATAAAAGCATTATTGGAAGTTTGAGATTTTCGAGAGAAATTGAGCCCTAACGTATTGGGTTCCGATTTTCTTTGTCAATCTTAAATGACCGAGAATATTTTTATTCAAAATGCATAAAAATCATTTTTGGGAACTTAACTTGCCGTGCCCTAACGTATTGGGTGTGGCATGTTACTTTCTCGAAATGAAGATTTTCACATAAAATAAAAGTGATATTCAAAGATCGGGGATTATGAGGAATCCTACCCTAACGTATTGGGACTCGATTTCTTTACATGACTTGAACAATTGATTATCCCTTTTCAAATTCCATCATTTGAGTTGATTTTTAAAATCTTTTTAACATTCGACACTAAGACATCAAATAATCAATTTGGTACCGATTTTGGGCGTTACGAGGGTGCTAACCCTTCCTCGTATGTGAATCGACTCGAACTCGTTTTCTCAAAATTCGTAGGCCAAAATTTTTTTAGGTGGGCCGATCACACCTTAATAAAGGATCGGTGGCGACTCCAGTTTTATTTTTAAAAGTCGACAACAAAATTTTTGTTTTCAAAAAACGGTTTCGACAGTAACAAAATAGTTTCTCTTAGAAGCCCGAATTTTGAGCTAGTAATCTTTTAATTTAATTCAAGGTTTCTGTTGTAAGTATACTTATTAAAAAGTAATAAAGTATATATTAGAATAGTTAAGTCTAATAGTTGCGATTAAGACCAACCCAATTCAATTGTGACATTCCATACCCGGATTTATAGATTGGGGCGGGTAAGGTTGTTATCGTTCGCCAAGGACTATCTTGAAGAAAAAGATGTTTGCAAGGACTAACGAATGAATAAGGATGTCCGTTGGGGCTATCTAACATTAAAAATTTCGCTAAGGACTATATTATAAAGGGGAAGTCCGCCCTACTTGATCTAGCGATGAGGTAGTCTACTAAGAAATATTGGTGGTTGGGAAGTCCATTAGGACTATTTGTTTCTGGAAACATCTATCGAATGGTTTGAAGTGGGAAAGTCTCGTGGGACTATCTTTCAAGTACAATTCTGCAAGGGAAACGTGGTGCTTAAACTTTTCGCCAAAACTTATAGTTCGAAGGCCACATACGAGGATGTTTTTCCTCTTAAAGGGTATATACGCAAACTAGCTATAAAAGGTAAACATCAAGATAATGTAGTAAGTCGCTTTTGAGTTCAATGTGGAAGGAAATGATCAAGGTAAGAATCTGCCATTGTGGCAAGATACCTGCAAGTCTGCCAAAGGTAGTCACCAATTCACATATTTGCTTACATGGTTATCCTTTGTTAAGTCAAATCAGAAAGGTAATATGAAAGTCTAAGATAAAGCTAGACAAAGTCAAGTTTTAGGAAGGGGTGTCTACAATAGCATGATTGCAACTAAGTTAGCCTGATATACTCACCAATGACTTGATCAAGAGGAACGTATGGGCGTCATCTACACCAGTCAGACTGCGGAACCCCTTATGAAACCCAGAGAGTTAATCATGTGCATTAGTTTTCTTTATTACCCAAGACTACAAAAGTCACTTATGAACACTATTGTATAGATCCTCACTAAGTCAACATGAACTTATGGGTATTTTTCCTTTCTTGCAGGTACACGGAATGACTTGTGAATTGTGTGGAAGGACAACCCAAACATCGTCAATTCCATGCAAATGGCGTTGCAACGGTATCATGCATATAGAGAGGCACCATAAAGGCTATGCCTCGAGGGTTGAATTTAAGTCTCAAGTATAATAAAGTGTATATGTATGGGCCTAGTAAGGCAAAATTATTGTAAAAACCTTAGAACTTGTAAGAAGTTTATTTGTAGTTATATTATGAAACCTGTTGATAATTAAAGAGATTAGAGTAAAATTATGTGGTAAAAATGGATTAATTTTGACGTTGTTTAAATTGTTAATAAATCAAGTTAGAAAGGTTGTTAAGTAACTTGGGTAATTTGTGACACTTGGTACTCGGATCCAGCGATCGGGTCGGATATAGAGTGTTACAACCAACTTATGGTAGCTTATTGTATTTAGATAAAAGATAAGGCAAGTTTTGTCTAATACCTATGAACTTACTAAGCATCTTATATGCTTACCTAGATTGTCTTCTCTTTTCCTTATAGATTTTCACCTTGTGGAACTCATCAAGCCAGATCATCTCAAAGCTCACACTATCACGAGCAACTTTCTACATCTAAAGTGGCGGCGGAAGCATTACCGATAATGGAAATAAGCAAAACCCATGTTGATAACAAACTGTGTTACGCGGACTACAAGGAGCAATTTGAGTAGGGGGCAAAGTTCATAACATGCCTTTGTGATCATCTGTTCCATTTCATTTGCGTACTCCCATGGCTTCATTTATGAAACATGTGCCTCGTTTTTTACCACAAATTACCTACCGCCATTGACAGTGATGAAGTAGCTAAATTGGTCGTGTGTATTCAAATTTAGATGAGACTTCAGTTGGGTTGACTATTTGAGATTACCCAGTGGAGGGTTCGTGGTGGATAGGTTTCAAGGAGGAATTAGAGGAGACGAAGAGAATAGATATTTCTTGATGGTTTACACAGAGGTGGACGGTGATTTTAGCGGTGAGGGTTGCCACAAAGGGTTTCATGGCTGAGTCGAAGTCATAACGGAAGGCAAAGAAAAGGGGTTTTCAGAAGATTTTTGGGGAAACAGTTTTGGGTATTGCAGTGGTTCAAGTTCTTCTAATTCTAAGTTAATTTCAAGGTATTTTTAAACTCTAGATTATGTAATCTCAAGTCATTTGTAAATATTAAGGAAAAATAAAAATAGATTCTATCAGTTCATCATATTTTTTTGCCTAGAACAAAATATTTTTTAGAATTGAAAGTAATCCAATAAAAAGAATGAAAAAGAAAGAAAGAATAAGGAAAGGGGAAATTTAAAAAATAAGAAATAAAAATAAATGAGTTTAATGGTGGAAGAGTAAATTTAATGGTGGACTGATGAATTTGATCAATTTCATTAAATAGGAACAACCTAATTTTAGAGTGATTAACTGGGTAGTTTATCCCTTTTAAAATAATCATTCAAACAAATGTAAATGTGTTTAAAGCGTAGTTGCTTGTTTGAATGGTTATTTTCTGTAAATCTAAAGGTGGTTTGCTCCGGCAATGATTGTAGCATTCTGTAGCTTAGACTCGATGACTGGATCAGGTAAGAGGTATTACAGAATGCTAATCAACATAAAATAAATTAAACTAGCAAGTTTCATATGAACTTACCTGACCAAAATCTATCAATTTAACATCAATTTATTCAAGAAATCAACAATGACAACTTTCAAAAACTTTAACAACTTTACAAATTGGTACACGGGCTAGCTAAATCAAGCTCACTTGACCTTAAAAACATAAAAATTATAAGAAAATGATTTAATTGCTCTAACCAAATCATTGCCGAAAGTTTGAAACCTAGGAAGCTTTTCTTATTTCCTTCATTGGTGGTCGGTTTGATGGTGGAAGAAGAGAAATTATTCTCTTTCATTCCATCGAAACGTGGTTTTTATACCATGATTAAATTTTAATTAATTTTAATTAAACATACTAATTATCTTACTAATCAAAATTTAATGTTTAAGCCACCAATATCCACCAACATATAATATAAAATGGTTTAATTGTCATTTTGAACCTTTGGCTAATTATAATTTAAGTTCTTAAGTTTTTGGCTAATTAAAATCTATAGCGATAAGACTTTTACATTTTACTCTTTGGACCTAAATTAAACAATTAATAGATAAAATTGAAGGACAAAACTTTAATATTCATTTATATCAACTAAATATTTATTTTTAATATTTACGGACCCAGTTACAGAAATGGGATTCCGAAACCGTCTTTTCCAGCACCACTAAAAATTAGGTTGTTACAAAGAAAACCAAGTGTTTGAGCAAATACTCTCAAAGTATATTCAATAACTCTGAATGAAATGATTACAAATGAGGGGAAGGTCTTTATTTATAGTTGAGCTTCCCCAGATCCAATAGTATAGTTTGAATTACATCGATAGTTGAGATTAAAGCCTATTTACAATGTGAGAGTTCTAAGAGATTTAAATTCTACACAATCTTATCCCTTAATATTTACAATATTCATCAGGGTAACTTTAGTTTTACGAATGTTTCAATAGGCTACCAAGGCTTGAAATAAATAGATTTCTCTACATGTTCCATGGATCAGGTCAAATAAACCCAATTTAATCAATTGACTTCTATAGGAAATTCAATGTGCATTTGTCACGAATTTTGATCCGTGACCTGTGACATATGCACATACTTTTTGAAAATTGAAGTTGATAATGCTTTTGTGAACATATCAATTATATTATCACATGAGCGAATTTTGCAAATATCAAAAGTTCATGTGTAGAAAAACTTGGGAGGAATATGTTTAGTTTAATTTGTGAAATGCATGTGACATTATCTTCATGCAATCTTATTGGCTTATCATTTTTAACAAACAATCCTTATGCTTTCCTGATATGTTGAATTATAGTTTGTAAGCACACGCATTCATGACTTGTTTCAAAAAGAACTTATATTTTTGAATGATTAGATGAAATAACAGTAATATCATCATATGTGAAAATATAAATTGTTTGTGGCCGAGCTTTATGAGGATTAGAAAGATACCATGCATCAGTATACCTCATCAATTTTGACATACCTATTAAATCTTAATGCATATACTTGAACATTGAAGATACATGATTTCAGTCGATGTACTAATGTTGGTGGTACTTTGGTTAATTTACTTCAATAATAAATTAATTAATTTTTTATGTTGTCATGAAGGCCACAAATTCTAACAGATTTGCCTTTACATATTCAAGCTGTGAAGCAATTCAAGTACGTTTAGAATGACAGTTTTCTTTTGGTTGTCTAAGCTAACCTCGATTCCGAAATGGATTCATGACTGCTCAAATTAATGTGAATTTCTGGTACACACTCCTCCTACCTAAAGAAAAAAGGTCTCCACCGGAACAAATGTAACCAATAAGTACTTACATGGACATGATGATATTTGAAGCAGGGTTGAATTCCCTTTCCCTTAAAAATAATAATAATAATGAGATGAGTTTTAAGCTATGAATTTTCAGATTCTTCTAACTCCAGCACTGCATTAAACCAAAAATCCTTTCCAGGAGTAAATGAAACTTTGAGCTCTTCTGCTGATTGGCTTGTGCTAACTTTCTTGTCTTTGACATTCAAATTTTCCTGGTTTAGAAGAGGGGCTTTGAGATTTACAGAAATGTTGAAAAGTAGAATTTGGTGGAAATAACTTACCTCTTTTACATAATCAGCTACAGTGGAGGTAACTATTTCTTGTACAACAAACTTGGTAACACGCTCTTCACCAAGAATTTGTAATAGGAATTCCCTTGGAACCTGCTAAATTTATATTGTTATAATATACGTCAATAATAGTAATAGAACAATCGCAAAACAATAAGAAAAGAAAAAATAAAAACACAACAAAAAAAAACCATGAATAGAGGAGGAAAAATTCACTAATGTGGATTCTACTTATGCGGCATAGTTCGTACCAGATCAATTCTAACATATACAATGACTCTTGTTGTACAATACAAAACCAAACATAAAACCGCCAAATTTCTATTCCATACTTAGTTCAATCACTTTACGAGATTTTATAAAAAAAATTTATTTTAGCCTTCCATTTAATTTTTCATCTATTTTAGTCCTTAATCTTGTATTGTTTGTCAAATCACCCCAAAACGAATAGAGAAAATAACATTTGCTGATACACGTGGATTGTCACATGCATGTCACATTATTTTTTTAAGAATTAAAAATATTTAAATTTTTTTTAAGTTTCTATACTTTTTTACTAATTTTAATTTTTTTTAAAATAAATTTTTTAATTAAAAAATAGTTAATTAATTGTTTACATGGCATTTAAAACTACTCATGGGTCGGACCACCCATCCAAGCTTGAAGGTCCGTCCGAAAATTGGGAGATTTTGAATAAAAATACGAGACCTGAAAATGGACTTGGGTAAAATTTAAGGCCCTTTTCTATACGAGTCTGACCTTGGGCAAAAAATTTTTCTCCTAGTCCGACCTAACCCGAATATATTATGTTATAAAAAATATTATATTAATAATATATTAAATAATAATTATATATATATTTATATTAAATCACTAACCCAATAACAATTAGAGCCATTACGTAAAACCTTAAAAAAAAACTTACTCAAGTAAACAATCCAACCCAAAATATAAAATTATATTTAATATAATAAAATATTTATTATATTTATTTGTGTTTTTAATATAAGAAAACATTTATTATATTTAAGGTAGTGTTTTTAATATAAATATTTTTTAAAGTATTTTTAATGTGATAGAAAACTTTTATTTTAACCTTTTTTTAGTGCATTTAGTGTATACATCTTTTAAAAATTATTTTTAAATAAAAACTAATCTAAATGAATTCAAATGTGGGCGGGTTGGATCAAGCTCGGATTTACCTTTCTTAAAATAAATTAAGCTTGGACAAAAACTAAACCCATTTTTCGGGTCAAACCAAGGTCGATCTTGAAAAATTAGTTTAAATCCAACTTGGCATTCACGTGGCAATTCACATGTACACTACATTATCGAAATTAACTAATAATAATTTTGTATCCATTTTAAAGTGATTTGACAAATGACAAAAATTTAATAACTAAAAAATTAAAAATTAAAAAAACCCGTTTTATAAAATTCGACAACAAAATATATCGTTATGCATTATTTTTAAGAGGTAGTATTGCATAGGTTGGGACTTGGATCCGCCAAAAATAAAAATCTATTAATAGGTTCACAAAGGTCTTGCATAATTGCACTGTTACCAAAATTCACCCCAATTTTCATTTCTTATTTACTTTTTTTTAGTGAAATGATTTTCTTCTCATGATTCCTATTTTTTATTTTTTATACAATACTTATAACTCCTCGCCAACCTTTAAATAAAAGAATAATACGCTTCAACACACTTAAACCTATGTCCTCATACACCGACAATAATACCAAATATATAATTTTAATAACATGTATAAACCTATGGTTTAAAATGACTCACTCTGATACATGGACTGAAAGTATTTTAATTCTCATAGTTGTTATTACAAAAGTTCTTATTATCGCAGTCACCATTTAAGAATAATGAAAATAAAATGAGAAACAACTAATAATAAAATATTAGGTAATCAGAAAAATAATCTATTATTTGAATATGAATCAAAATCTCAGAACCATTACTTTAATTCTCTAAAAAACTATTATTTTAATACTCTATTGATTTTTTCATAATATTTCAAAACACCGTGATAAAAGACATTCCCAATTGTGCAAGTATTACTAAAATAAATAATAATAAAAGTATCAAATATCAAAAAATAATCTATTTTAACATGATTTAATTATTATCATATTTAAAATAAAATCGTATTTATAGATAAAAATATATTTATTTAATTAAATTATTTATTAAAAATATTTTTATTATTTTAATTGATCCAATTATATTCAATGATTTTATAATTTAAAATTTTATTAATTAATAATATATATTTTATTTTTTAAGTAAAATTTTAAAAGATTAACCAAACTAATTAATTTCATATCAATATACTATCACCTCAATTAATATTATTTATGTTATTATCATATAATAATTATTAATATAGTAATAAATTATTTTTAATGGTAATTTAATAATATAATTCAGTTCAAAAATATTCTTTATATATTTTTGAAAGAATTTATATATATATATATGGTAGATTATAGATGATTCAACCAAAAATGAGAATAAAGTAACTTACTAACTAAACATGATGACAGAAAGCAAGGCCAAATTAAAAATCTGAAAAAGTGTAATGGTGGAAAGCCTCGCACCTTTGTTGTTTTACCTGCATTAGCAGCAAATAAAAAATAAATGCCAGAATTAGAGGTTGCCTTTGGAAATTGCAAGATCAGCAAATAAATGAACAAATTATGATAGAAAATTGACATCCTACAAATATACATGAATCAGTTGCAACAGCTAATCAACACTTAGCCATGACCAAAAATAAAACAAGCAAAACAATAATAAAAAAATCCAATTTAAATACAAAACTAGAATATGAATAAATAAAAATTGTAATTATGATAATTAGGGATAACGTCATATTTGACACTTACACTTTCATAAATTGACTAATTTGATACCTGAACTATTATTATGTGTTTTGTTATGGTACATGGACTTTCATGAAATGTCCAATGTCAGTATGTACTTTATTATGATACATAGTGTTAGCACCGTTAATAAATTGCTAAACCAGCCAATGAAGATTCGACACAGAACTTCTTTTCTTTCAAATCATCAAGTCAACATGAATAATATAACATTATATGAAAAGCTAAATAAAACAAACAAATTAACTTAAAAACAAATAACTAAACATATAGTTAAAAAAAGCAAATACTAAACTTACAAGGATAATAAAATTATTATTTAAAATTCAGTTATAAATAAATTACGTATCGAATCTTCATTAACTAATTTAACAATTCATTAACGGTGTTAACATCGATATCATTATAAAACATGTATTGATAATCTGAGTATCACATTGAACATTCTTAAAATACAAGTATCATATTAAACATTTTATAAAAATATAGGTAACAAATATATCATTATCTCTAATATTTATAAGTTCAATCATCTTGCTAATTGAATCTTAACTCGATTAGTATCGGTGTTGTCAGTGCAGGAACACATGAATTCGAATGCGTTGAAACGTATTATTCTCCTATTTAAAGATTAGGGAGGGGTTATGGCAACACCCAAGCCTATGAAACATTACTGCTAGCAGTGGTCAGTAAAGTAACCAAGTTCCAAATCCATTTCTATTTCTATTTCTTGCAAACTCATTAAGCACAACAACTTAATCTAATCAATACTTGGAGTGAGAGCGTAATTGCATCAATGCAGTACCTCCTTTCTCTCTACGAAAACCAGGAATTGGTGGCGCTTGACGAGCCAAATCCGTCAAAACCTTGTTAAATACCTTTTGTGTCTCAATTCCAGTAACATCCACTCGAAGCTGGCAGTACAATACCATGAGAGTTATTCCTCAAAAAAAAAAAAATGTTTGACATATACACAGAATGACCATCAAAATCAACTAATTCACATCATGGTATATATATTGTTCAAATATATTGACGAAAATTGAAGATACATCAAACTATAAGTTTTTCAAGTCTCATATAAAACTAATAGAAAGTTCAAGAAGGATAAATCGACTCCAATTCTACACCAAATAATTTTTTATATTTGTGAAAAGAATATTATTCTAAAATTACTAATTATGTAATGTTGTATAAAAAAGATGAACAAAATTTGAATGTTTAGGGCATCACCTGGATCTTGTTTTCATCTTTAGATTCAACAACGATCTTAGCATCTTTCAAGGCTATCAATTTGTCATCTGCATCTGAAATAGATGCCTCCAAACCTAAAATATTAAAATTGAACACCAACACCACCGAATTATTTAAATTATTCAATTAATTACCCTAGAAAAAGAATGCTAGGGAAATTATATAAAAGTTGAAATTCACCCGAGGCAAGTGCAGATATTGGCTTCCTCCTGTACCTAACAACTCTAAATTCAAAAAATCAGCCCCAAAAAGACCAGTTAAAATTATTAGCAAAATAAAAGTAAAAATGGGACTCACTTGCGACTAAGAATTTGTTGGTTTTCATGTAACTTGATTTTTCTGTTGAAGCAGCAACAGCTACTGAAAGAGACCTGCTTCCATTTTATTTAAAAAAGGAAAAAGAACTGAAAAATTAATGAAGTTAGTTAATATCGAATTGAATTAGAGAGAAAATATGGGCTTTTTTTCACTTACCCTATGATTTCGAAAATGTTGGAAATTTAAAGAAATTGCTGCCATGCTCGTACATGCCATTTCTTCTGTTAAAGGAATTATTCAAAAAAAAAAAAGGGAATTTAGTTTGAAGAGAACAGGGACGGACAGAAGAAGATAATATGGATAACGCTTTGAGAAGAGACGATGCCGTTTACCAGAGTCTATCTGGCGGGAAGATAAAGTGTAGCGTTTAGGGTGTGGGCAGCAAAATAATAAGCACAACTTCATTAATTTTTGGGTTAATACGAACTTAACTCTCTAAAGTTATCCAAAAGTACTTAATTGGTAGCTTCTTTTTTATTTAGCTTATACTTAAATTTGTATTCCGTTATATACATTGTCTCAATTTGTTAACATAGTTAATTTTTCAAAGGTTAACATGTAGTTTGCCACTTGATACTTACTTTTTAAAATTAATTTATATTTTTTAAAAGATTTTAATGTTTTTTAATTTATGCCTATCACGTGCCATACTGAGAGAGTGTCGCGTGTCACTATAGGATTGGCCATCAATGCCACCTCAGCATAAACTAACGTGTTAGTGTGGAGGTGTCAACCTAGGTGATGAAATACAAGTTCAAGTACCAACTAAGTACAAAAAAAAAATTCAAGTACCAACTAGGTACTTTTGGATAAGTTCAAGGGTAAACTACATATTAACCCTTAATGTTTTGAGTGAAGTACATAAATGGTCACTAAAGTATTACTTGCGTCCTATTTTGGTCACTAAACTTCTAATTTTTTTTTTCTATTTTGATTATTAAACTAATCGAAATTAATTTTTTTGGTCACCACTAAAGTATTTGCTAACGTGATAGAATGTACATCAGCATAAGGTATACATGTCACACCACATGAAATTATCTGGTTGCTCCTTCAACCAAATCATCAGTTAACAATAGAAATGTATCAAAATTTTAACAAAGTGACCACATTTCTCTTTAACTTAATTACAGGGATTAATTTACCCATTTTTGAGTAGAGGAGGAAAATGCAATTTGTCTCATAGTACAGGGGCCTCTATGGTACTTTTACATAATCCAACTCATCCTATAATTCCACATCAGTAAAATGGATAAAATTTTTAACAAAAGGGTAAATTTTTATTTTTCTTTCTAATGTACATGAGCTAATTTGCACATGTTTTTAGTTATTCGGGCAAAATGCAATCTGAATCTAGTAGGGAGTTTCCATAATATGTTTATCATTTATTTTTATTTTTTGAAATTGATTGATTTCCTAAATCTATTTATTTGATTATTTCGGTTGATTAGTTAAATGAATTTAATTTTATCAATCAATCATTTTATTTTTATTTTAAATTCATTTATATAATATAACAAATATTGTTATATAATATTTTAAATTATTTACAATATATAATGTAGGTTAAATTGTGTTACTAGTAACCCTGGGAGAAAGCGAACAAATTTTTAAGGGGGACCGAATGAAATTTTAATTTTTTATAGTCTATATATTTATAATTTTTAAAGGATTAAATAGAATTTTTATAATTTTAAAGGGGCCAAAGTGCAATTTTATCTTTACTAATTTAAAATTTTAAAAAAATTTAAAGAGCCTAAATAATAATTTTTCATTTTAGGGGGCTCGGGGCCCCTACCAACCCCCTAGCTTCGCCTCTGTAGTAACCTACACTGAGTGTAAGTTGTAAATTTAATCCATCTACTCTAATTTGACCAATTTTAGTTTTTATATTTTTCGAATTTTGAAATTTCAATTCAAACATAAATAATAGCAGTCAAATTTATTAGATTAAATTTTGCAATTAGTCTCATACTTTTGCGTAAGTTGTGGATTTAATCATTTTTCTTTAATTTGATCTTTTTAATCTTCATATTTATTAAGTTTTGAAATTAAATCTTGATTAAAATGGCAGCCATTGATTACATTAACTAAAATTACGTGTTTTTTTCTATGAGTACTGTAACATCCCTATACTCGACCTGACTACTGAGTCAAATATAGGAATGTCACATTTGGTTCCAGAGTATTCCTAGCTAAGTCCGGACACTAATCCTATTTCTAACCATATTTTAGTCTTTTTCACATGTTTTTCTCATATTACAGTTGTACTGAACAAAATTAGGTAAAACTTTTTGTAAAAATTCGTTTCGAAATCAGATTTTGTACAAAACAAGGCCCATGTATCAGTACTTCCATTAAGGTACCAATATTTTTGCTTAGGTATCAATACCCATGATAGCAAGATAAATTTGTGTTTTTAATGTATTTATTTTTGACTAATTATTGAATAAGATGCTACTAAACTGGGGTTTTTCTTATCAAGAATGAAATTGGTGTGTCGAAATTCAAAATCATACAAAAAGGGTTAAATTGGAACGAAAAGCAAAAAGGAGGGCCAAATTGAAGGATTGAAGATTTAGTGGTTGGCTGGATAAAGATTAGATTATTTTTTATACTGTCAAAATCCTATAATTAGTTTGAATTTGATTTTTAAATTCAAATTTTAAATTTTGAGTTTTAGTTGATATTTTTTTTAGGATAAACATGCTAAATTTAGAATTCTGGATGTGTATAAATACCTAGTGTCGGTGACACTTGAATACATGGGGTTTTTGGAATAAAACAATACTTTTCTTTTTCTTCATTTCTGCATCAGTACGTCTTAGCACTCTGCCATCCATTTTTTTCCTCCATTTCAGCAATTTGGCTAATTTACTTCCCAAGTACCTTTCCCTTTTCACTTACCACCATTTCCACTAAAATCCATTTCCATACATCAACCAGCATGATTTATTTCATGCTCAACTAAGTCCCTTTAGCCATAGTTTGAATTTTGCTTCAAAAAAATAATCGTGAGATATGAACCCACACTAAAGACTTTTCAATAAGCTATTCGTTATCTCTCCGGTATATGAGATAGTACAAATTTATCCCTAAAATTGATTTGATTTCAATTTAAAAAACGTGTGTTAGGTTGGATTTGTTTGGCGTACAGTTGGGAAGCTGAATTGGTCGTGTTGTATTCGAATTTATAATGCCCAAAAATATGAATTTATGGTTTGTTTTATTACGTCATTAATAAGCGTCTAGTTCAGTGGTTAAGTGTAACAACCCGTTTTCAGTGAAATCGGAATAGTGGTTTCGAGATCACAAATCTGAGTCCGTAAAAAAAGTTATTTTAATATTATTTCATGGTCTGCATTATGATAGAAATATCGTATGAAAATTTTCTTAAGAAAATTTTACCGATTACATGTCTAATTAGATGGAAAGGACCAAATTGAATAAAATGCAAAAGTTGAGTTCTAGTAGCTATAAGTATCAAATAGCTATGGAATTCAAAATTTGAGTTCCTTATATGAAAAATAGAACATTAAGAGGAGTTAGTAGATAAGTATGATGATTCATCCATGGAAATTTAAGAAAAGAAAAGGATGAAATTGGGAAGTAAAAATAATTAAAGATGATAAGTAATAAAATAATAAAAACATCATCATCTATCATCTTCTTTCCTAAAATAAACATGGAAACCCTAGCTATGGAGACTTGAAGAAAGGTAAACTTATTTGGCTTAATTGGGTAAGTATCTTTGTCCCGTTTTTAGTAATTTTTATATTTCTGAGATCGTAATAGCTTAATTTAGCTATCTCGGGGATTAATTTGCAAAGTTATCAAAGTAATAGGGTTTTGGCATTGATGAGTATGGATGAATTATGAAGTTTTATGGGAGAAAATGAAAGGTTGTTGATAGATAAACAATTTTTGTTAAGGGAATTTTGATGAAATCATGATTTAGGGACTAACTTGAAAAGATGTAAAATTCATGGAAAAATTCTAAATTTTATGAAATACATGGGCTGCTAATGTTATATGTAAAAATTGACTAGGCTTGGATTAAGGATTAAATTGCATGAATTTCACTTTTCGAGCCTAAGGATGAAATTATAATTAACCAAAAGTATAAGGGCAAAATGGTAATTTTGCCTAAGACCATTTTGCCTAAGATGTGAATTGGATTGAATTGAATATGAATTGCATTAAATTGAGCTAAATTTACTCGTATAGATCCGGATAGACCAAATATGGAATTGGATCGAGGAACAGAAAAAGTATCGGATTAGTATATTACAATTCACGAACACTTGTCAAGGTAAGTTCGTGTAACTAAATTGTGCATATTTATATATTTGAATTGAATGTTGTATATGTGAATTATAAATGTCATATATATGAAATTGATCACATATCTGATAATGCTCGACAAATATTAATGCTCGTTTGAATAAATGAAATTCGATGGATAAAGGGTTCCCGAATTGGTTGTGGTCCTGCATGTGTTGCGGAGACACCATAGCTCGAAAGAGCATCCTATTATTAGCTCTCATGAGCTTCCCGTTATATGGTTCTTGCGAGATTTTCGTTAATAGCTCTTCGGAGCGTCCCGATTAGTTGTGATTCTGCATGTGTTGTGCACACACCGCAACTCTTATGAGTGTCCTGAAATATGGCTCTCCGGAGCTTCCCGATTAAAGGCTCTTTCATGAGCTTCTCGATTAATTGGCTCTCTGGAGCTTCCCGATATTGGCTCGCATGAACCTTTCCGATATTAGCTCGTACGAGCTTCATGTTAATGGCTCTCCGGAGCTTCCTATTACATGGCTCACATGAGCTTCCCGTTAAGCATACGAGTACATGAATTGATGGATTATAGATTTGTGCACTTCGTGTGTACTACCCTTGTATCCATCGATATTTTAAATGATTCAAATTGCAAAGTTTTCGATATGAGATAATGTGAATTCAAGATGAATTACTATGATATATTTTATTCATGATATATGGACATGTGATGTGAAAAAGTATAAATATATAGAAATTTGTTTATTGTTGAGCTCACACATGTTTCTTAATGTTTCTATGAAATACATGTCTAACAATGTTTGATAAGGATATGTGTTAGGGCTTTTGGCCAAATTGCTTGAGTATGTTTAATATGCTTACCTTAAATGAAAATGAATGGTAAGTTAATTTCCTATTATACGAACTTACTAAGCATTAAATGCTTACTCTGTTTTATTTTCTCTATCTTATAGTACTCTGAAGCTCATAAAGGTTGGAAGCTTGGCGGAGATCACTTACACTATCCATCAACTCATTCCGGAATAAATAGTAAAATTACTTTTGGATATAATGGCATGTATAGATTAACTTGGCCAATGTTGGTATATAAATGTTTTGGTTGCAAATAGCCATTGGAATGACTTATGATGAATATGTATTGATGTATATATATTTAAGTAGATTTATCATGCTTGAAATGTGAGTTGATTATGCATATATGCATTTGGTACCTAGGTAAATACAAGTATTAAGATGACATAATGATAAATTTTCATTTGAGGTGCTTAAGAGCACATTGGTTGTATGTGGTAATATGTCATGTATAACACATGATTTTAGCATGTTTTGACTGCTTTGATATGGTTTGTAAATGTCCAATTTGTTGTGTTAGGTTGATGTCAAAATTGGGTGAGAAATATGGCTTAGAAATGACCTAATTTCATCCACACGGGAAGAGACACTAGTGTGTGTCTCAGCCGTGTGTGACACACGACCTAGCACATGGGCGTGTGTTTTGTCCGTGTGTCCCCTACATCTTTAAAATTTCAAAACAGAATGCTCAGAATTGATCACACGGCCCTACACATGGGCGTGTGGCTTGGCTGTGTGACCCTTGCACCTATGTAATACAAATCATCATGTTCACACATCCTAGCACACGGGTGTGTGACTTGGTCGTGCGATCCAAGTCAGAAACTTACACGAGTACTGCCACGGGCTGGACACGGCTGTGTATCCCTATTTCGAATGTCCACACGGCTTGAGACATGGGCATGTCTCTTAGCCGTGTAAGTCACACGGCCTGACCACACGGGTGTGTGTCCCATGCACATTGGAAAAATTTTGGAATTTTATGAAAAATTCTCTGAGTACCCGATTTAGTCCCGACTTGTTTCTAATATATGTTTTGGGCCTCGATGGCTCATTTAAGGGACATTATGATGGAATTCTGGTATGAATGTTAAGAGATATGAAATGTCTATTTACTTGATTTGTAAATTTCGGTAGTGCTCCATAACCTTGTTTCGACGACGGATATGGGTTAAGGGTGTTACATTTATTGCTATCAGAGCTACAGTTTAGTCGATTCTCAGACTAACGTAGCATGTACGGGTCTATCTATACATGCCATTATATAACCTGTGATAGTGTGATATCTCCTGACCATTTTAAACATGTTTTTCATATAGTAATATCGTCCAACCGAGCTGAATTCGAAGAAGTTGAGAGCAGTGTTCAAGCTTCAGTTCAAAGAGTAGATTCAAGCAATAGAATGCTCGCATCTGAGGGCCAAGGAGAAGAGGCTAAAGAAGCCTTACTCCAAATGATGAACGAATAGTTTACAGAATTTGTAAGAACAAACCCAACTGTACAATAACCTCCACCCTCTCCTGTTTCTCAACCGGTTCCCGATATGCTACAAGGTACAGAACTTGTTAGAACTGGTAAGCCTCCAATAGATAAAATTCGTAATTATGGGGTAGAAGAATTCAGAGCTACAACTGAAGACGATCCTGAAAGGGCTGAATTCTAGTTGGAAAACACTATCAGAGTTCTTGACGAATTATCTTGTATACCAGCTAAATGTTTGAAATGTGCCGTATCTGTGCTAAAAGACTCAGCATACTAGTGGTGGAATACATTGATTTCTGTTGTACCGAAAGAAAAAGTCACATGGGAATTTTTCCAAACTGAATTCAAAGAGAAGTATATTAGCCAGAGATTCCTTGATAAAAAAGGAAGGAATTTTTATAGCTTAAACAGGGGCATATGACTGTATCTGAATATAAAAGAGAATTTGTCAGACTAAGTAAGTATGCCGGAGAATGTATACCGACTGAAATCGCCATGTGTAAGCGGTTTGAAAAGGGTTTAAATGAAGACATCAAATTGTTAGTTGGGATTCTAGAATTAAAAAAAATGTAGAATTGGTCGACTGAGGTCATAAAGCTGAAGAATTGAGTAAAGAAATGAGACAAGCCAAGATGAAAGTCAAAACTTCGAGTAAAAGATTTATGGGAAAGTCACAACAGTCGGCTTCAAAGAAATTGAAGAAATATCATGATTGTTTTACTACCTCTATGGCGTATTTTAAGAGAGACAGAAGTATTCAACACTCTAATCCGAGATCTCAGGCTACATTTGTAGCAAGTGCAGGTAGTGTTGGAAATCCCAAACCCAGATGCAAACATTGTAATAAACTGCATTTTGATGAGTGTCGCATGAGAAGCGGGGCATGTTTTAGATGTGGTTCCTTTGACCACTATCACAGAGACTACCCGGAAAAGCCTGAAAAAGATATCGTACAGGCTGTAAGGTTGAGTAACCCCACCCCGAGAAGTAGACCACCTCGTAATTCTGACAATGTGAGTGGTAGTCGAGGTACAACAAAAGATTCAATCGTGAAATCTAAAGCACAAGCACCGGCCAGGACATATGCTATTCGTGCACGTGAGGATGTCTCTACACCTGAAGTTATTACTGGTACTTTTTCTCTTCTTGATATTGATATAACTGCTTTAATTTATCCTGATTCTACCCATTCATACATCTGCATGAATTTAGTGTTTAATATAAACTTATTTATCGAGTCCACTGAATTCGTGGTTAAAGTATCAAACCCCCTAGGCCAGTATGTGATGGTGGATAAAATTTGTAAGAATTGTCCATTAATGGTATGGGGTTGCTTTTTTCCGGCTGATTTGATGTTATTACCATTTGATAAGTTTGATATGATTTTGGGTATGGACTGGTTAACTCAGCATGATGCCGCGGCAAATTCTAAACAAAAGCATATTGTCTTGAAATGTCAGAATGGTGAAATGCTCTGTATTGAATCTGATAAAGTGGACAGGTTGTCTAATGTGATATCGGCTATGTCAACACTGAAAAATGTCAAAAAGGGTATGATGCTTATCTTGCTTATGTGTTGGACACTAAATTATCTGAGTCAAAGATTAAGTCAGTGCCAGTAATCTGTGAGTATCCTGATGTGTTTCCGGAGGAATTACTTGGATTACCACCGGTAAGTGAAGTGAAATTTTCTATAGATCTTGTTCCGGGGACAACCCCGATATCTGTAGCACCATACAGAATGGCCCCTACAGAATTAAAAAAGTTGAAAACATAGTTGCAAAAACTGACTGATAGAGGTTTTGCTCGACCTAGTTTTTCACCATGGGGTGTACCGGTTCTGTTTGTTAAGAAGAATGATAGATCGTATTGCTGCCTTGTATCAAACTCATCAAATTAAGAATAAGTATCCATTGCCTCGTATTGCTGACTTGTTTGAGTAGTTAAAAGGTGCCATAGTGTTTTCAAAGATTGATCTCCGTTTCGATTATTATCAATTACGAGTGAAAGACTCGGATGTACCGAAAACAGCCTTCAGAACCAGGTATAAGCATTATGAATTCCTTATGGTGCCGTTTGGCTTGACTAATGCACCTACGGTATTTATGAATTTAATGAATAGAATTTTCAAACCGTATTTGGATAGGTTTGTGGTGGTATTTATTGATGACTTGATCCGAATAAAATTTCAACAATTGCTAATTGAAAATCACCGAAAAATGTGTCTGAAGTCAGAATTTTCTTGGGATTAGCCGGTTACTATTGGAGATTTGTACAAGGGTTTTTGATGATAGCTTCGCCGATGACACGATTGTTACAGAAAGATGTAAAATTTGAGTGGTCTAATAAATGCCAGCAAAATTTTGACCAGTTAAAAACCCTATTGATCGAAGCACCAGTTCTGGTTCAGCCTGAATCGGGTAAGGAATTTGTGATCTACAGTGATGCTTCATTGAATGGCTTAGGCTATGTTCTGATGCAGCAAGGTACGTGATAACCTATACTTCTAAACAACTTAAACCACGTGAAAAGAATTACCAGATATATGATTTAGAACTAGCAGCTATTGTATTTGCACTGAAAATTTGGCGACACTATCTGTTTGGTGAAAAATGTCCTATATTCACCGATCATAAAAGCTTAAAGTATCTGATGTCGCAGAAAGATTTGAATTTGAGACAGCGCAAGTGGCTTGAGCTATTAAAAGATTATGATTTGGTAATTAATTATCATCCGGGAAAAGCAAATGTAGTTGCCGATGCTCTGAGTAGAAAATCTTTATTTGCCTTACGAGTGATGAATATCTGATTGTCATTATCAGATAATGGCTCAACCTTAGCCAAGTTAAAAGCTAAGTCAACATTTTTACAGTAGATCTACAAAGCTCAGAAGAATGATGATGAATTACAGGTAAACGAGTATAGTGTGAATCGACTTCTGATTCAAAATTTTAGATTGGACCTAATGATTGTTTGTTATTCAGAAGCAGAATTTGTGTTCCAAAGAATTTAGAGCTTGTACATAAGATTTTATACAAAGCCCATAATGGTACTATTTCCGTGCATCTGGGGAGTGATAAAATGTACAATGATTTGAAAAAGATGTACTGGTGGCTGAGAATGAAATGTGATATTTCTGAATTTGGTATAGATGTTTGATATGTCAGTAAGTTAAAGTTGAACATCAGGTACCTTTGGGGTTGTAACATGCCAGTTACGATACGGGAGTGGAAATAGGATAGAGTTACCATGGATTTTGTATCGGATTACCCCTATCTCCAAAAAAGAAAGATGCCATTGGGGTAATCATCGATCGTTTGACGAAGTATGCACATATTATTCCGGTACGTATGGACTTTTCCCTGGATAGATTAGTAGAATTATATGTTTCAGAAATTGTTAGGTTACATGGAGTGTCGGTCTCCATTATTTCTGATAGAGACCACGATTCACATCTCGATTCTGGAACAAGTTGCAAGAAGTTCTGGGTACGCAGTTACATTTTAACACTACATTCCATCCTCAAACTGATGGTCAGTCAAAGCGTGTGATTCAGATTCTTGAAGATATGCTTCGGTGCTGTGTATTAGAATTCGAAGGTAATTAGGAAAAATATCTGCCATTAGTCGAATTTACATATAATAATAGTTATCAGTCAAGTATAAAGATGGCACTGTATGAAGCTTTGTATGGTCGTAAATGTAGAACTCTGTTGTATTGGACTGAGCTCAGTGAGAAAAAAATACATGAAGTTGATTTGATCCGTAAAATTGAAGAAAAGGTGAAGTGATCCGAGATAGTTTAAAAGCAGCTTTTGATTGTCAGAAATCTTATGCAGATCTTAAACGAAAAGAAATAGAATTTCAAGTTGGTGATAAGGTATTTTTGAAAGTTTCACCTTGGAAGAAAGTTCTTCGGTTAGGACGTAAAGAAAAACTGATTCCACGATTTATTGGGCCATATGAGATCACTGAAAGAATAGAACCTGTTGCTTATCGATTGGCATTACTGCCAAAGCTTGATAGAATTCACAATGTTTTTTTATGTGTCTATGTTACGACGATATCGATCAAATCCTTCACATGTTATCTCTCCGACAGAAGTTGAGATTCAGCCTGACATGACATACAGTGAGGACCTGATCAAAATTTTGGCACGTGAGGTAAAAGAATTCGGAAATAAAAAGGTAGCTTTAGTAAAAGTCCTTTGGCAATGACACGATATAAAAGAAGCTACTTGGGAACCTAAGGAAACAATGAGTAAGCAATATCCGAACCTCTTTACTGGTAAGATTTTCGAGGACGAAAAATTTTTAAGGGGAAGAGTTGTAAGAGCCCGTTTTCAATGAAATGAGGACAGTGGCTTCGGGACCACAAATCTGAGTCCGTAAGAAAATTTATTTTAATATTATTTCATGGTTTGTATTATGATAGAAATATCGTATAAAAATTTCGTTACGAAATTTTTACCAATTACATGTCTAATTAGATGGAAAGGACCAAATTGCATAAAATACAAAAGTTGAGTTCTAGTAGTATAGGTATCAAATAGCTATGAAATTTAAAATTTGAGGTCTTTATATAGAAAATAGACTATTAAGAGGAGTTAGTAGATAAGTATGATGATCCATGCATGGAAATTTAAGAAAAGAAAATTATGAAATTGGAAAGTAAAAATAATTAAAGATGATATATAATAAAATAATGAAAATATCATCATCTATCATCATCTTTCCTAAAATAAACATGGAAACCCTAGATATAGAGGCTTGAAGAAAGGTAAACTTATTTGGCTTCATTGGGTAAGTATCTTTGTCCTGTTTTTAGTAATTTTTATATTTCCGAGATCGTAATAGCTTAATTTAATTATCTTGGGGATTAATTTGCAAAGTTATCAAAGAACTAGGGTTTTGACATGGATGAGTATGCATGAATTATGAAGTTTTATGGGAGAAAATGAAAGGTTGTTAACAGATAAACAACTTTTGTTAAGCGAATTTTGATGAAATCATTATTTAGAGACTAAATTGAAAAGATGTAAAATTTATGGAAAAATTCTAAATTTTATGAAATACATGGGCTATTAATGTTATATGTAAAAATTGGCTAGGCTTGGATTAAGGATTAAATTGCATGAATTTCATTTTTTTAGCCTAGGGATGAAATTGTAATTAACCAAAAGTATAGGGGCAAAATGGTAACTTTGCCTAAGATGTGAATTGGATTGAATTAAATATGAATTGTATTAAATTGAGCTAAATTTACTTGTATAGATCCTATAGACCAAATACAAAATTGGATCAAGGAAAAAAAAAGTATCGGATTAGTAAATTACAATTCACGAACACTTGTCAAGGTAAGGTCGTGTAACTAAATTGTGTATATTTATATGTTTGAATTGAATGTTGTATATTTGAATTGTATAAATGTCATATATATGAAATTGATCACATATCTGATAATGCTTTGACAAATATTAAGTCTCAGTTGAATACATGAAATTCAATGGATACAGGGTTCCCGAATTGGTTGTGGTCCCGCATGTGTTGCGAACACACCATAGCTCGAAAGAGTGTTCCATTATTAGCTCTAATGAGCGTCCCAAGTTAGAGAGTTACACGGGTATGGACACGGGCTAGACAGGGTCGTGTATCCCTATTTTGAATGCCCACACGACCTAGCAGACGGGCGTGTCTCTTGTTCGTGTGAGCCACACTGGCTGACGACACGGGCGTGTGTTGTAACAGTCTGTTTTGAGTGAAATTAGAACTGTGGTTTAGGGACCCCAAATCTAAGCCCGAGAGGAAAATTATTTTAATATTATTTCATGGTCTGCATTATGATAGAAATGTCGTATGAAAATTTCATAAAAAAATTTATCGGTTACATGTCTAATTAGATGGAAAGGACCAAATTGCATAAAATGCAAAAGTTGAGTTGTAGTAGCTATATGTATCAAGTAGCTATGGAATTCAAAATTGGAGGTCCTTATATGACAAATAAATCATTTAGAGGAGTTAATAGATGATGATTTATCATTGGAAAATTAAATAAAGAAAATGATTAAATTGGAAAGATGAAATAATAAAATATGAAAAATTAATTAAATATAAAAATATTATCATTTTATATCATCTTTCCCAAACTAAATACGTGGAAACCCTAGTTTGAAGCTTGATGATAGACAAACTTATTTGGTTCAATTAGGTGAGTATTCAAGTCTCGTTTTTAATAATTTTTATATTTTCGAGATTGTAATGGCTTAATCAGCTATCTCGGGGATTAATTTGCAAAGTTATCAAAGTACTAGGGTTTTGACATTGATAAGTATGCATGAATTATGAAGTTTTATGGTAGAAAATGAAAGGTTGTTGATAGATAAACAACTTTTGTAAAGGGAATTTTGATGAAATTATGATTTAGGGACTAAATTGAAAAGATGTAAAATTTATGGAAAAATTCTAAATTTTATGAAATATATGGGCTGCTATTGTTTTATGTAAAAATTGGCTAGGCTTGAAATAATGATTAGATTGCATCAATTTTATTTTCCGAGCCTAAGTATGAAATCGTAATTAATCAAAAGTATAAGGGAAAAATGGTAATTTTGCCTAAGATGAGAATTGAATTGAATATGAATTGTATTAAATTGAACTAAATTTACAAGTACTTATCCGGATAGACCAAATACGGAGTTAGATCGTGGAAAAGAAAAAGTGTCGGATTAGTAGATTTTGCATATACGAACACTTGTCGAGGTAAGTTTGTGTAACTAAATTGAGAATTTATATGTGTCAATTGAATTGTATGTATATGTTTGTATTATTTCGATGTATATGAAATCAATCACATATTCAAAAATATCTGACAAGTATTTAAGTCCCGTTTGAATAAATAAAATTTGATGGATACAGGGTTCCCGAATTAGTAGTGGTCCTGCATGTGTTGTGGACACACCACAGCTTGAAAGAGTTTCCCATTATTAGCTCTCATGAGCATCCCAATATTTGGCTCTCACGAGCTTCCAGTTTTATGGTTCTTGCGACCTTTCCAGTAATAGCTCTTCGGAGCATCCCGATTGGTTGTGATCCTGCATGTGTTACGGACACACTATAGCTCTTATGAGCGTCCCGATATAAGGCTCTCCGGAGCTTTCTGATTAAAAGCTCTTTCATGAGCTTCCAGACTAATGGTTCTCCAGAGCTTCCCGATAATGGCTCGCTTGAACTTCCCTATATGGCTCTTATGAGCTTCCCGTTATACAGCTCGAATGAGCTTCTTGTTATATGGCTCACATGAGCTTCCCGTTATATGGCTCGAGAGAGAGCTTCCCGTTTATGTGCTCTTATGAGCATTCTCGAATATTAATTAACAGATTATAGACTTTTACACTTCATGTGTACTACCCGTGTATCCATCGATACTATAAATGATTCAACGGGCAAAATTTTGACATGAGAAATTATGAAATTGAGACAAATTGTTACGAGTATATACTTGAAATACAAAGATATGATATGTACATGTTTCATGGACACTGGATGTGATAAAATTATGTACATGGAAATTTGATATTGATGAGCTTATACATGTTTCTTGATGTTTATATGAAATACATGTCTAACATTGTTGATGAGGATATGTGTTAGGGCTTTTGGTCAAATTTCTTGAGTATACCTTGTATGCTTACCTTAAATGTGAATGAATGATAAGTTAATTTCCCGTTATACGAACCTACTAAGCATTAAATGCTTACTCTGTTTTATTTTCCCCTGTCTTATAATATTTGAAAGCTCGTTGGGTTGGAAGCTTGGTGGAGATCACTCACACTATCCATCAGCTCATTTCGGTATAAACAGTAAATTAATTTGGTTATAATGGCATGTATAGGTTAATTAGCCAATGTTGGCTTATAAGTATTTTGTTGTAAATAGCCATTGGAATGGCTTATGATGGTTATGTTTTGATATATATATATATATATATATATATATATAAGTAGATTTATCATGTTTGAAGCATGAATTTGATTATGCATATATGCATTTGGTACCTAGGTAAATATGAGTATTAGGATGACAAAATAATAAATTGTCATTTGTGGTACTTAAGAGCACATTGGTTGTATGTAGTAATATGTCATGTGTTAAGACATGATTTTGGCATGTTTTGAGTGCTTTGATATGGTTTGTAATTGTGCAATTTGTTGTGATAGGTTGATACCAAAATTGGATGAGAAATATAACTTAAAATGACCTTATTTCGTCCACACAGGCGTGTGTCACAGGTGTGTGTCTCAGCCGTGTGTGTCCTAGCACATGGGCGTATGGTTTGGCTGTGTGTCCCCTGCATCTTTAAATTTCAAAACAGAATGCTCAAAATTTCTCAAACGACTTGGCACACGGGCATGTGGCTTGGCCGTGTAACTTCTACACCAATATAATGCAAGTCATTATGTTCACACGACCTAGCACACGGGCATATGACTTGGCCGTGTGACCCAAGTCAGAGAGCTACACGGGTACGAACACGAGCTGGACACAGTCATGTGTCTATATTTCGAATGCCCACATGGCCTGGGACACGGGCGTGTCTCTTGGCCGTGTGAACCACACTGCCTAACCACACGGGCGTGTATCCCCTGCAGTTTGGAAAAATTTTAAAATTTTGCAAAAAATTCTCTAAGTACTTGGTTTAGTCCTGACTTGTTTCTAATGTATGTTTTGGGCCTCGAGGGCTCATATAAGGGACATTATGATTGATTTCTGATATGAATACTAAATGATATGAAATGTCTGTTATATGTTCTATAAATTTCAGTAATGCTCCGTAACTCTGTTCTGACAACAGATACGGGTTAGGGGTGTTACATGTGTCCCCTGCACCTTGGAAAAGTTTTGAGATTTTACAAAAAATTCTCTAATTACCCACTTTAGTCCCGACTTATTTCTAATATATGTTTTGGGCCTCGAGGGCTTATTTAAGGGACATTATGTTAGAATTCTGGTATGAATGTTAAGAGATATGAAATGTCTATTTACTTGATTTGTAAATTTTGGTAGTGCTCCATAACCCTGTTCCGGCGACAGATATGGGTTAGGGGTGTTACATTAAGTGACTTGTGCATGTGTTTGATGTCTTGGGTTTAAGTCTCACTTTTGGAAATTTTGCTATTTTTGTTCCTAGCCTTATCCTTAACTGTTTGGCTTATATTATATTTGAGCCTGTTAGTTCATGTGGTAAGGTGTTAGCTTGCCCTAAGGTCTTGTGTTTAAATCTCTGCGTGAGCGAATGACAATAATTTTTGCTTTTGTGTGTGCGTATCGGTTGTGTATTAGAGGTTTGGTAAAATTGAAATTCTATGGTGGTTGGGATGAGGATTAGACCTGATCATGGGTAGGGCCATCTGGCCCGGCTCAAAGGCCCACTTGAAATGTGGGAGGGTTTGGGCAAAAATATAGGCCCAAAAAATGGGCTTGGAAAAAAATAAGGCTTGTTTAAAAAACGGGTCGGGCCTCGGGTAAGGCATTTTTGGCCCGGGCCCGGCCCTAATTCACTAAACGACAAAAAAATCTGTTCTTTTTTTTTGTTTTTGAATGTTATTTTCTTGTTGTTTTCTCCCTATTTTGCTACCATTTTACTATTTTGTTGTTATTGTTTGGATATTGTATAAAACTTATTTTATTGTTCATTTTGTTATTATTTTAAAGGCATTTGTTAATTTTGTTATTATTTTAGAGGCATTTGCTTGTTAAGTTACATTTATCTTAGTGTTATTTAAGTCTACATATTTTTTAAAATTTGTTTGGAACTATTTATTTTGATGTTTTTAGTATTTTTGATGTATTATATATATTTAAAATTATATAAAAATAATATAAAAAATTAATACGAGTGGGCCTGGTCGGGCTCGAGCTTTATCATTTTTATCCGAGTCTGACTTGGGCAAAATTTTAGGCCTATTTTTTGGGTTGGGCTGGGCACGGGCCTCGTAAATAGGCCTGAATTTTTAGTTGAGCCCGGCTCGAACTCGGCCCAGCCCATAAGCATCTCTAATGAGGATTAGTGTGTCGGATTTTGTGGGATTTGGTTGTTAGTAATGGTAGTGGGGAGTTTGAATCATTTTTTGTAATTTTAATTTTGTTTTTTTCCCCAAAAGTCCCCTCTTTTTCCCATGTTCTTTTTCTTTTTCTCTGCAATTCCCTTCTGACGTCTTTCTTCTAGTTCCTCCATTTTTTTTGCTTCTTTCTTTGATTTTGTCCACAAAATTGTTCGTTTGAATCATTGCGATTTGGATGTCCCTTATTCCTTCATTCGGCTTGGTGAGTAGGGCTTTGCTCTTCCTTAATTTCTTGATTTTGTAAGTTCTTTGGTTTAAGGGTTTTTGAAGTGGCAAAGTTGTGGTGTGGTTTGGGAATTTGATTTTTTGTGGATGTGTTGTTTAGGAGAAGATCGAGAATCATTGGGTTTTCCTTAGGCGATTTAATTCGTATGTGTGGTTGCTGTTCATTCTGCGGTAAGGAGTTATTATGTTTTTTAATTTATTTAAGTGGCTCGTTTGGTTTTGTTCTAGGAAGTAATTGGGAGTGTGTATTTTTTATTCACTCATGTACATCGTTAATTTGGATTCTAATGGATGCGTATAGGTTCGAAAAGTCTTGTGGGTGTTTGCACATTAGAATCAGTAAAGGTATGTAACGAGAAACCCGAAAAATAGCGAACGGCGGAAGCCGAAATTGGGCACTGTCAACGCCACATGGCCGTGTGCCAAGTCATGCAGTAGGCCGTGTGACAGACTATATGTTGGATCGTGTGTGACACACGGTCTGGGCTATTTTGGGTCGTGTGGGCCATGTAGGCTACACAGGCGTGTAGGCCCAAAATTTAGAATATTCCCTTAGGGTTGTACACGTCATCTCGAACAACGTGGGCCTTCTATGGGGTCGGTATAAGACTAAATCTACTATAAGACATGAAATCTAGACTTATGCTGATACAAATTCTACTATCTGTAAGAATAATGGAAATGTCAAATGAGTAATAAATCTGAATACGTATGATAAGTATGTGGTTCGTATCTGTTATGTTGTGCATGAAAAGCTATGTCACGTTTAATTTCTGCTCTGAATATGTATGATATTTTCTGTACTCTGTATCTGCATCTGGGTTAGGTTGCAATAACACATGGAGGAAGTGGTTCTTTAAAAGGCGATAAATCGCCTATTGATTTGGTGACTCAACTGCTAATATTCTGTAAAGTGTCCTGTGGACACTAAATGGTGTGTAGGGATAGATGAGTGTTTTATACCCATATGGTGTGCTGGGATGGACGAAGTTGGTGTGTAGCAGTTGGGGGTAGGATTATGTGTTGTATCTGCTCTGTTTTGCTATAAAACTGTTTTTTAATAGATCTGTCTGATATGTATTTTATTGTATTAAGTTTATCGTTATACACTGAGTTTCAAAACTTAGTCTCGGTTTAACTGATAATTTTAGGTAATCCTCAAACTTAGGCGGATCGGTGTGACGGGAGCTCGGTTATATTAGTATTTCGTTTCTTTAACTATTTTAAATTGGGTTAAGTGCTTTCTAAATTTTGGACTGTTTGGACATTTTGGGACTATTTTGGTTTTGGATTTTATTTTCGATTTTTGCATGACACTAATAAAACGATTTATCGAAAATGACTGTTTTCTTGCAAACCATCGATTTCGAGAAGCAAACTTGGTTTTCCAAAATATAATGATCTAAGTTTTTCGCTGCAAAATATTCGTCTTATTAAGTAAATGTAAATAAGCAACATTTTCAACTACATAGTTATGTAAAATATGTTTTTCTAATAAAATAGGTTTTAGATAACAAAAGTTTTCGATGTTTTCAAAATATACGAGAATCAAATTTACAATTGTTTTACGTAGCATCTCCAGATGTAGCCATAACGTCCAGGCCAGATTTGCGATGTTACATTTAGTGGTATCAAAGCCGGATTTCAAAACTTTGGCTGTGAAATTTTGGATTCAAAATTGCATTTGTGAAAACTGTTTGTTTGAGTAAAGTTTATTTTTGCACGAATTTGAAAAATAATTCTGTGAAATACTGTAGCACCTCTAACCCGTATTTGTCGCGATACGGAGCATTACCGGGGTTACGGATCAAACAGACAAAAATTTCAAACATTTGATAACATATTAATATTCATAATACAACCAACCAAAATCATATATACTATCCCTTATACGACACCTCAAGACCCTAAATACGCATTAGAAACAAGTCAGGACAAAATCGGAAACTTAGAAAATTTTTGAAAAATATAGAAAAATTTCAAAGCTACAGGGGTCACACGGCTGTGTGGTCAGGCCGTGTGACTCATACGGTCGGGAGACACGCCCATGTCTCAGGCCGTGTAACTCTCTGACTTGGTCATACGGCCAAGTCACATGCCCTTATGCTAGGCCGTGTACCCTTCGAAATAACCTCACATGCCCGTGTACCAAGCTGTGTGCTAGGCCATGTAACAGTCTAATTTGTAACCCTTTAAAAGCTACAGGGGACATATGGCTGTGACACATGCTCGTGTGGACAAGAAAATGACCATTTCCAAGCCATTTCTTTCATCCTTTCAAGCATAAACCTACAAGAAATTTGTACATGTATACAAGGCCTTTAAACATACTCAAATTACGCAAAGAATGACTAATCTCCATACCAAATGTTCATACAACCAATATGCCAAAAGGCACCTCAATCATCAAGCATCAACTTATATCTATACATGATCATATTTGTTCAAACCTTAGCCATACATATCTAATTAATCTCAATACCATTTCCATGCTATATCAAAAATTATCCCACTACATTTGACCACATATATACCATTTACCAATTGACTTGTTTCCATACCAATACATAACACAATTGACACATACCAACCTTACCATATTAGGGGTACCATATTTAAATCATGCACATCTATTCAAGACTTTTCCAAAACATGCCATGTCTTGGCCATATTGAGATCGATACAACATATAACAACTTTGGTTATTTCTAAACATGTACTAAATTGACCATATTAATCATAACCAACAAGATATCAATAGTACCTTAACTACCTCAAATTCAAGGCAACATTTCATGCCATAGTTATCAACCAAAATGACATATATGTATATACCAAACTCATCAATTAAACATTAGACATAATCCACCTATACATGCCATAATAACCTTAACCAAGATATCAAAATCTACCGATATAATCGTTAGATAGTGTGATAGATCTCCGACGAGCTTTCAACCTGATCGAGCTTCTGATAATCTATAAAGTAAAGGATAAACAACTACGTAAGCAATGAATGCTTAGTAAGCTCGTACAAACTTTAATCATAATATTCCAATTCAATAATAAACTTTATATGATAAATATAAAGCTATACCAATGCCTCAAGATTTATCAACTACATAACCACTAACTCATAAATGAGTAAGTCTATCAACATCATATATTTGTTCATTCCTAACATAATAAGATTTTATAAAACATTTTACACCATCATTAACATTTTCATAAAACTACGAATAACTTCTTTTACTTACTTTCCATTCCATTTACTAAACATAAACTCAAATAACAACATCAATTAACTAATTAATATATTTATTCATAACATAGGTAAGTCCGCAACACATGCAGGACCACAACCAATCGGGAACCATAACATGCAGGACCACAAATTCATAACTAATTAATACAACTGTGGTGTGTCCGCAACACATGCAGGACCACAACCAATCGGGAACCCTTAATGACAATGTCATTTGTATCCATCGAATTTCTTAGATTCAAACGGGATTTGATACTTATCGGATATGTGATCATAATTACACATGACAGTTTGTACAAATCACACACAACAAGATTCAATTTTAAAACATATAAATATACAATTTAGTTACACGAACTTACCTCGACAAGTGCTCATATACACAAAAGCTACTAATCCGATACTTTCACTTTTCCTTGATCCAATTTCGTATTATGTCTATCCGGATCTATTTGAATGAATTTAACTCAATTTAATACAATTCATATTCAATTCAATCCAATACATATATTTGGAAAATTACTATTTTACCTCTTTACTTTGGATTAATTACGATTTCATCCTTAGGCTTGGAAAATGAAATTCATATAATTTAATCCTTATTTCAAGCCTAGATGATTTTCATATGTTGTAATAGCAGCCCATGTATTTCATAAAATTTAGAATTTTTCCATGAATTTTTCATCTTTTCAATTTAGTCCCTAAATCATAATTTCATCAAAATTCTCTTTACAAAAGTTGTTTATCTATCAACAACCTTTCATTTTCTACCATAAAACTTCATAATTCTACTATACTCATCCATGAAAAACCCTAATACTTTAATATTTTTACAAATTTATCCCTGAGATAGCTAGATTAATCTATTACGATCTCGGAAACATAAAAATTATTAAAAACGGGACAAGAATACACACCTAATTAAGAAAAATAAGCTTGCTTGAACTTAGGTTTCCATGGCTAGGGTTTCCATGTTTTTATTTTAGGAAAGATGAAGAAAAATGATGATATTTTATTATTTATTTCTTTTATCATCATTATTTTGTCATCTTTCCAATTTAACCCTTTACTTAATTAAATTTTCCAATGATGAATAATCATTCTTATCTACTAACTCCTCTAGATGGTATATTTGCCACCTCAAATTTTGAATTCCATAGCTGTTTGGTACCTTTAGCTAGTAGAATTCAACTTTTGCAATTTATGCAATTTGATCCTTTTCATCAAATTAAACATGTAATCGGTAAAATTTTCTTAACAAAATTTTCATATGATATTCCTATCATACTGTAGACCATAAAATAATATTAAAATAAAATTTTCTTCTGACCTCAGTTTTGTGGTCTCGAAATCACTGTTCTGATTTCATAGAAAACGGGCTGTTACAATACCAGACATAAGCATATACGGATCCAACCAACACAGCAATTTGGCACCCAGTGGCTTATCAGATAAATTTGAAGTGGTAACTGCGCCCAGCACTATATAAATTGACACCTAGTGTATCATTGGTTAAACCGAAGTAAATTGACACCCAGTGCATTATCGACTCGAAGTCGAAGAAATCCCTGAACCCTTCCCATCCTATGGCATCCATCTATATCTGACTCAGCCCGATACAGTTAATAGGGTTCCAATTCACTTCCAAATACAACCAATATCCAATTCAATCCATTTTAATCAACTATCAAATGTCAACCTTTTGAATTCATACATATTAGCACATCATTTCAACATCATTTCGTACTATACTCAAATAGCACATGCTAACATCTTTTATTTTATTAACAATGTCCCAATTCACACAATTGCTATATAAATAGCTATTCACATATCAAACCATAATTGTTTATACATTGACATTAGCCATTCAATACTTAATTTATGAGTACATAACTTATGTATCTCATTTAGTCACAACATATCTCATTTTCATTTATGTTCAGGTCAATATTCAATAAATAAAAAATCTTTCAAATTCATGAAACAATTTACATTACCAAGATTTTCCATACAAAGAACGACTTACGGATATGAGTACATTGTCAGTCCAACCAAACACACCAAACAAAGTGTATAACACAAGAGAATGATGAACCTCAATTTACTCGGGTAATATGAATATACATCACTCCATAATTATCTCCACTCCAATCCCCCATAACACACCAAATCACGACTGTACTCTATCCCGCGTTCAATCCAATCCGAGTAATCAAATTCAATATTATATATCAAATTACCATTAATTATCAAAAATAAAAAAAAATAATATACAAGTTGTTCCATGTTAACTTACCTGGCTAAATTGCAGAAATGTTAAAGTACAGGGGCATTTTGGTAATTTTCTATTCTCCTCGATTTTCCACTCGACCTTGATCTAAATTAATAATTTCATTAAATTTATTAATTCAGAAAATAAATCAATTTATTTTATGAAATTTATTTTTTTACAATTTTACCAAATTGCCCCTAACATTTTACTTTTATTCAATTTAGTCACTGAGCCTAAAACATACAAATTAACCATTTTTAATGCAAACCCATGCTAGCCGAATGTTCATGGCATTCATTATAGCCAATTTTTGCAATAATTTCACAACAAACCCTTGTATTTTTACTATTTCAACAATTTAGTCCCTAATTAGAAAATTCATCAATATTACTTAACAAAATGCTTTTAAATGTCAACCAACATCTCAAATTCATCATTTAATAACTAAAATCATATAGTTTCATCAATGGCAACATTCACAATCTTTAATAGTTTCAAAATCGAAGGTATGGACTAGCTGAACTTAGTTGCAACTATCTCAATAACATAAAAATTATTGAAAACGGGGCTAAATTGAACTTACATGCACCAAAATAATGGCCGAAACTTGAAGCTTACATGTTTTCATTTTTTATTTTCATTCATGAAGAAGAAAACACTGAAATAAATACAAAACATTTTGGTTTTAATTTAATTTAATTTAATTATCAAATTACCATTTTGCCTTTGGTTAAATAAATAAAACACCAAAGTCATGTCCATATTTTTCCATCACATAAATATATGGCATAATTACCTTCAAAGGAAGGTTTAATTTCACAATTGGTCCTTCAATTTAATTAAATTCTAACTAAATAAACTTATTTACAATTTAATCCCAAACTAATTAGGACTAAAAGAATAATTAATCCTAAAGCTAGTGGATTCAATCATAACACCCCGCTTGGAAACTTTGACCATGGTTTAATTACCATTTAAGTCTCATTTCCTTTATTCAATTAACCATTTAATCACTCAAATCAAATAGTGATTAAATTTTACATATTTTACAATTTAGTTCTTTTAATTAATTAACTATCGAAACGTTAAAATTTTTCAACAAAACATTAATAACACCTTAATGACACTCCGTAAATATTTATGAAAATATTTATGGATCGGTTTATAGAAATGAGGTCACGATACCTCATTTTCTAGAACCACTTGAACTTAATTAATCATTCGAATAGCATAAATTATCATATCAAAAATCTTTTTAAAACCATATTTGACTCGTAAATATTAAATAATAATATTTACGAACTTACTCGTCAGATTTGGTGGCCCCGAAACCACGGTTTCCTACACCACTAAAAAACGGGCTGTTACAAATATCGAATCTCCGGTGCCGATCCTGTAAGTACTTTGGGCTCAGAAAAACTTTAGTTTAGAAAACTTTGAAATGATTAAAACTATAATGTGACTGTTAGAGATTGAAATATCTCTGGAACTTCTTCTGATAACTTTTGAGCATAAAATATCTACTAGTAAATACTGAAACTGATACATAAAATTCGTAATGTAAATATTACATAAAATGAGCAATCGTGGATCACATGGACGCGGTACTCGTGGGCACAACGGACGCCGTAGAGGGACTCAAGCTGAGTCGTCCTCGATGCGTAGTATGCCCAATCTAGATACGAATGAGACACCGACTACACCTACTACTGAGACCGGGTCTCAAAGTTGCTCGAATAGGGACGATGCATTGTTCCAGGCCATGCTAAGGGTTTTGCAGAGGGTCCTTGGGCCCCATTCTGATTCTGGGAGCCGTGGCTTAGTAATTGGATGAGTTCGGTCCAATGGCGCTTAGTTATTTAGAAGTGTCATTGGAGTTGCCCCGATTGTGGCCGAGTATTGGTTAGAGGCCACAACAAGAATTATGAATGACATTGACTACACCCCAAGTAGAAATTGAAGGGTGCAATATTCCTGCTTCGCGATGAGGTGTATCAGTGGTGGTTAACAATTGAGGAGGGTACTCAGTCGTATCAAAATACCCAAAAAACTAATGGTGTTAAAAATTGTGTTATGATACAAAAATATCATGTGTTAGATGCAATTTGTGTTAAAAAAGTATGCATTGAGCTGTGCTTAACTAATTAATACTAAATAAGAAAACAATAATTTTGAAAGCCTAAAATAAAAGAAATTTATCATTTTAAATTAAAAAATGAAATAAATAAATAAAACAAAAATTAATTGAACATTTAAAATACAAAAAGAAATACCATTTCTTCATCACATGTTGATCATACCTTAATTATTTTGCTACCTCATAAAAATAACATTGTTAATATATTGGAGTAATTTGTATAATGTTTGACAAATTCATGTACCAAATCGAGACAAAAAATAGAGATTAGGTACCAAATTAGACCCAAAAAAGATTGAGTACCAAATTAAAAAAATGTCAACTTCAGATATCAAATTAGGGAAAAAATGTCAAGTTCAAGTACCAAATTGGACAAAAAAATGTATAAGTACCAAATTAGAAAAAAAGTCAAGTTCAGGTACCAAATAGAATATTAAACCAAAATTTAAAAGAAAAAGAAAAAGAAAAGTTTGGGCCAACCCGACTGGCCAGTCTTGTAAACAGAGCCACGCTCCAGATCCAACATGTAATTTCAAATCCCCAATTCAAATTCTCTCTTCTATGAACGGCTATTTTTCCCTCACTGCATCACCTTTCTCTCTCTCTTTTTCTTTTCAACCAAAAACAGAAAGAAAATAGCAAAAATGAAGCATTTCATGTTACCAAGAAACACAAACTTGAGAGATCCGATGGAGAATTCTTCTTCCCCAAACCCTACCCCTCCCAAATCCAAGCGAAAACATAAAAAATCTTCCAAAGAGAACACTCCGCCTCCAGATCCCAACTCCCAACTTTCCCCCGCCACCGCCACCTCAATGGCTAAGAGCAAGTGTCCACTGCCCCCTCGTCCCCCCTCCTCCAACCCTCTCAAACGCAAACTTTTCACTGAAACCCTCTCCGAAAACTCCGTCTCGGGAGCTTCCGATTCCGGTGTCAAGGTATTTCCTTTTTATAATTTTGAATTATTTGATTATTAGGTTCAAAAAATCTAAAAAAAAAAACACTTAACTAATTTTCTTTCAAGGTGATTATAAGGATGCGACCACCTATTAAAGAAGAGGAAGAAGGGGAAACGATTGTCCAGAAAATTACCGGTGATTCTTTGAGCATCAGTGGACAGACCTTCACGTTTGACTCAGTCGCCAACTCGGATGCAACTCAGGCACTAATAAGCTTATTTTATTAATTTCCATATGTTCAATTATTTCTGAAATGGCCTAATTTTTGGAATTTTAAAAATTTTACTGCAGCTAGATATCTTCCAGCTCGTAGGAGCGCCTGTTGTCGAAAATTGTCTTGCTGGGTTCAACAGCTCCGTGTTTGCTTATGGTCAGGTACTTGCTTCTTCATTTTCTTTGATTTTTATGTTTGAATTACTTTTTTATTTGCTTTTTAACCTTTCTCAATTTCTGGATCTGAATGATATGATTTCATCAGACTGGAAGTGGAAAGACTTATACGATTTGGGGTCCAGCCAATGCCTTGTTGGAAGAAAATTTATCAAGTGATCAACAGGGTTTAACTTCTCGTGTGTTTCAGCGACTGTTTGCTCGCATCAATGAGGTAAAATTTTTGAATTTATGTTCATCAGTGAATTTGCTGATTTTTTTATTATTATTTTAAGATTGAACCGTTTTCAATAGTTTGTGTTTTGACCTTTTTTATTCTATAGGAGCAAATTAACCATGCTGATAAACAGCTCAAGTATCAGTGTCGCTGTTCTTTTCTAGAGGTACAGTTAAATGACTTATTGTGATTCTTAGTTTTGACATAATTGAACTGCTTAGAGTTGTATTATTCTTGCTCCTTATCACTTGATTCCCAATTTCCTTTTGCAGATATATAATGAGCAAATAACAGATTTATTGGATCCAAATCAAGGAAACCTGCAGGTAGAATGGATAGTTATTTAACTTTTCAATTGCCATTTTCTTACCAGACGAAAAGATTGGGTTTTCTTATAATGTTTTATCATTTTCATCCAGATCAGAGAAGATGTAAAATCTGGCGTCTATGTTGAGAATTTGACAGAAGAGTATGTAAATTCGATGAGGGATGTGACTAAGCTATTGCTAAAGGTTTTTTTTTTTTTTCTTTCAGATTCTTATTTTTCATTGCTTTCTTGCTTGTAGACGCTCATGAAGAAAATCTTCAATTTTTATGTTTAGAATGCCAATGTTCAACTTTTTATTCCGAGAAATAGAACATTTTTATGTATGATTTAATTTTCCAATCAGCTTGATCGATTTATTCCAGTAGATAAAAGTGAATTGGAAGCATGACTATTTGAATAGGCCAATTTTTAAGATGTTAAAATTACAAGCTGCTCTTGAATGTAGGGATTATCGAATAGAAGAACAGGTGCGACTAGTATCAATGCTGAAAGTTCTCGTTCACATAGTGTTTTTACTTGTGTTGTTGAATCTCGGTGCAAGGTAATAATGCTTTGAATTTCAGGTGGTTAATTTTGTGTTTCTAATGTTTATGTTTGATCAAATATAACTCTTCCAGTTACGAATTGGTGGCATCAAATTACTAATTTTGCTGCTCTACAATGAGGAATTTTCTCAAGTACAATGGCATTGTTTATTTGCTAATTTCTGTAAATAATAAACATACAAGGATCTAATGATCTGCACAACAATTGAAAAATATATCCTATTTTTGGGTTTCCTCTCTCAATTATACTCGAGGGATTCAGAAGTACTATTTATTGTTACAGAGTGTGGCTGACGGTGTAAGTAGCTTTAAAACAAGCCGGATAAATTTTGTTGATCTAGCTGGCTCAGAGCGACAAAAGTTAACTGGTGCTGCAGGGGAGCGCTTAAAGGAGGCAGGCAATATTAACCGTTCACTCTCACAGCTTGGGTATGCTTTTTTCATCCTTTCCTTCCTAGCATCCTTACTTGAAACTCTAGTCTCTGGATCAATTCTTATTTGACAGAGTTGGCAAAATATAGTACTGAACATGTCATCTTTACTGATGTAGGTTTCCAGTTACACACTGAAAAGTATACAACAGTTGTTTTAATTGTGTTACAAGCTAGCACCTTTTGCTAATTTTACATAATATTTGGAGTTCAGGAACTTGATAAACATTCTTGCTGAAGTTTCCCAAACTGGAAAACAAAGGCATATCCCCTACAGAGACTCCAAGTTGACATTTTTATTGCAGGAATCTCTTGGTGGCAATGCAAAATTAGCAATGGTCTGTGCAATTTCTCCAGCTCAAAGGTAAATAAGAAGACATCCTATTTTACTTAAGTTCCCCCCTTAGTCTTTTTACTTTTTGGAAGGGAAGTTTACGCAAGTAATAATGCAGCTGTAAGAGTGAAACATTCAGCACACTACGGTTTGCTCAGCGTGCAAAGGCAATCAAGAACAAGGCAGTTGTTAATGAAGTAATGCAGGATGATGTAAAATTTCTACGTGAGGTGATTCAACAGCTCAAGGTATATTCTCATAATCCTCCCCTCCCCCGCCCCCAAAAAAAAAAATCAGTTATGCAATAAATGTGAATCTAACAAAGTTGATGGAACCATACAGGATGAACTCCATCGAATGAAAGCTAATGGTAACAACCAAGCTGATCCAAATGCAGGTTACTCAACTGGATGGAAAGCCCGCAGAAGCTTGAATTTGTTAAAATTTAGCCTCAATCATCCAAGGGTATTACCTCATGTTGATGAAGATGGTGACGAGGAGATGGAAATAGATGAGGAAGCTGTTGAGAATCTTTTTGCTCAAATAGGTTTGCGATCATCTGATATATGTAACCATTCAAATGAAGTGACCAAACTAGAGATAATTGAATCAGATTCCGGAAATCCCACGTCCGAGATAGGATGTGCTAGTGATCCAGGGCCTAATGCATCTGAATGTGGCAAAGCACGAAATGTTGAGGATACTGATGCTCACATTGAAGAAGAAATATATGAAGAGCCTAAAACCTCTGAAATTATGGCTGTTGATCGTGTTGAACCTGCTACGAGATCCCCAAACATTATTCCTGCTCATGAAAGTATCCAAGAGAATCCAGACTGTCTAACTATTGAAACAACTGATGGAAATTCCCCTGGGATTCTTAAATCCCCAACATCAAGTGTCTCACCTAAAGTTAACCAGAGAACAAAGAGTTTGAGGACATCATCAGTGGTCACTGCTTTGCAGAAAGGCCTTAAGAATGATGGCCCAGAAGCTATCACACCAACAGAACACTTGGCAGCTAGCCTTCATCGAGGTCTTGAGATTATTGGTCGGAGTTTAGCATTGAGGAGATCATATCATTTTTCATTAAAACCTGCTGATTCCCAGCCAACCATTGCTGCTTTCAAAGTTGATGTTGGAATTCAAACTTTTCCTCAAGATTACGAGATTCAAGGAGAAGAACGGCTAGTATTTCTTTGTACTAATTGTAAAGAGAGAACAAATCTGGAGGGCAAAGAGAACAATGAAAGCTCAAACTTGCAGTTAGTCCCTGTTGATGAATCAGAGTCTTCTGAGAAAACCAAGAAGCAAGTTCCAAAGGTAAGAGGTCCAGGTTATGGCATTGCAGATTCATATCTTCAGCATAATTGACGTTTCTTATTTTTCTGTTGCACAGGCTGTGGAGAAGGTTTTGGCTGGATCTATCAGGAGAGAAATGGCTCTTGAAGAGTTCTGTGCCAAACAAGCTTCCGAAATAATGCAGTTAAACCGTTTGGTAGGTTCCTTTGTAATTGTACTAGCAGCTAACTGTGGTCTGTGGCCATCTTCATTGTCAACTATTGATGTTATATTTACCGGGCTGTTATTTACAGGTGCAACAGTACAAACATGAAAGAGAATGCAATGCTATTATTGGGCAGACAAGAGAAGATAAAATTCTTCGCCTTGAGAGCCTTATGGATGGTGTTTTACCTACTGAGGAATTCTTGGGAGCAGAGCTAGCTTCCCTCGCACATGAGCACAAGGTATGTGCTTGGGCTTTAAGCATTTCTTAGTTAAATATCTTTTATGCATCTATGACTTACCTATTTGCCTTCAGCTCTTGAAGGAGAAATATTATAATCATCCGGAGGTTTTAAGAACAAAGATTGAGTTAAAAAGAGTTCAGGATGAGTTGGAGCAGTTTCGAAGTTTTCATGATTTGGGTGAGAGGGAAGTACTGTTAGAGGAAATTCAGGATTTAAGAAACCAGTTACGGTATTATATAGACTCTTCTTCCACATTAGCTCGAAGACAAAATTCTCTACTGCAGTTGACTTATTCATGTGATCCAAATGTGCAACCACCTCTTAGTGCAATACCAGGGACGAGTGAGGTTAGTGCTGAAGCAAAATTTGAACAAGAGAGAATTCGGTGGACTGAGGCAGAAAGCAAATGGATTTCTCTTGCAGAAGAATTGAGGACTGAACTTGATGCAGCCAGGTTGCTGGCTGAAAGAAGGAAGCAGGAACTAGATATGGAGAAAAAATGTGCAGAAGAATTAAAGGAAGCAATGCAGATGGCTATGGAGGGACATGCAAGAATGCTTGAACAGTATGCAGATCTTGAGGAAAAACATATTCAATTGCTTGCAAGGCATAGACGAATTCGAGAGGGAATAGATGATGTTAAAAAGGCAGCTGCTAGGGCAGGAGTCAGGGGTGCTGAATCTAAGTTCATAAATGCACTTGCTGCTGAAATTTCTGCATTGAAAGAGCAAACGGAAAAGGAGAGACTATATCTTAGGGATGAAAATAAAGTACTCCAGGCTCAACTGAGGGAAACTGCTGAAGCAGTCCAGGCTGCAGGCGAATTGCTTGTACGGCTAAAAGAAGCAGAGGAAGCTGTAGCAGCTGCTCAAGTAAGCTAACTTATTGATATGTTTTCATGCACTTTAACTTTGACTGCTTGCTTATGATTGTTGCTACATATTCAGTTTTGAGCTTAAGGCCATAACTGGTAACTAAGATAGCTTTCATATTTGATTTTAGATGTTGAAGTGTCTGTTCAGTCTTCTAATTTATTGATTTTAAATGCTTTTGCTGGAAGAGTAATAAATAGCATTGTCTTTCAATTTATTGATTTTCCAAGTAAATGTGGATGAGGCAATATAAGATACTTTCCAGATGGAACGCTTGTACTTTGAAATCAGAGAACATTAAATAACACTGCAGTTAGACTTGTTAGACCTAGTAAGTAGTAAGCTTCTTCTGTATCTTATATTTCTCCTTTCTCAAAAAAAATTTCCTTTAGTATGCTTTCCCAAGATGTCTTTAGCAAAGCTCATAAATTTTAATTTTTGCTTTGTTCTCATTTCCTTCTGTTCTAAAATAATTGCAGAAGCGAGCAATGGAAGCAGAACAAGAAACTGATAAGGCTCACAAAAAGATTGATAAATTAAAGCGAAAACATGAGTATGAGATTAGCACTCTTAAAGAACTGCTAGCAGAATCGCGTCTACCTAAAGAAGCCAAACGACCTTCTTATGACAAGATTGATATTGCCAAATATGATGCAGGTGACCAGCGATGGCGAGAAGAATTTGAACCATTCTATAACGGTGAGGATGGTGAGTTATCATCAAAACTTGCAGAAAACTCATCATGGTTCTTTGGATATGATCGATGCAATATATAGATCACCTTTAACTGCAGCAACAGTGTATGTATGTATTTATGTATGTATGTATACTCACGTACTATTTCATATAAGTTGTGTCATGTAGGTCCAAAGTAGTAGCTTTCTTTTGTTGTTAATCTGGATATAACAGTTCTTGCCAATCAAGGGGGACCACTGTAGCTTGGTTTTTGTAATCAAATTCTGATTCTTTAATTTCATAAGAGTTGAATGAATGATTTATATATTCTTCCCCTTCTCATCCAGATCACAGGTATTTTTTTCTTGTTATTTTCACTTTGCTTTTAGATTTTAGATGGAGCAATCCATTTATAGGCACTAGTATGATTCTCATCTAGCTTTGTCTTATTTATATTTGGCTAAATTATAGAGTAAAACTTTAAATGTTACAATATGATCAAAGTTATTTTGCTTTTTCCTATATTTGGAATTTAATTCATACTTTTATTTTTGAAAGTTTAGTTTTATTTTGCGAATTTAGTCCCTCTAGCTTTCATTTTCTCTCTCTAACTCCGTAAAAACTCCTATTGAAATCTAAGGAAATGATGGTGGAAAACTAGCATGTAGACATTTTAGCAAAACCTCAAAGTTTATTTAAAAAATTTAAAGAGAAGCAAAGAAAAAGAAGAGGGAAGCCATGGAAGGAGTGGGGGGAAACAGCAGCAGCAACGGGAGGAGGGGCTTCCACATCGGCACTTTTTTTCTTGTGTTAGGCTTGCCTAATGCTCAAACTAAATTTAAAAAAAAAAGTTATTTTTAAAAATATTACAAAAATAGACTAATTTTTGAAAAATTTACAAGAATAAGCCTTTATAAAGACCCAAAGTGGCAGTATCAAAATTTTTTTGGTTCCACCAATTAATGTGAAAATAAAATTCATAAAACAGATCTTTATATAGACCCAAAGTCTCATTTCTCCTTTTTTTTTTTTTAAGTAATGTGGGATGTGAGATATGTGTATATATAGATTCATGAATAGGTTTGCAGTGTATTCCTAGACAATGTGTAATTCCTTCCTCTTTTAACTAACAACATAAAATTAAAGGCTACACTATATTTTATAATTTTTACAAAACAATTTCTATTTTTAATATTTTGTTAATATTTTCTCATATTATAAAATTATATTTTGAGATATTTAATCTTGTTGTATTTTAGAATTGTTAGCATATACAAAGGACCATTAAAAAAAGAGAACAAATTGCACATATGAAACTTATACATGCAATAATCTTCTATTCAATTTTAAATGTTTGAAGTTAATATCCATACAATTCTAATTTTTAAAATAATTTTTCATTATTTCAATTCGAAGTTATATTTTTAATTTTATTATTATTTATTTTATTTTATTTTATGAATGTTTGATTAATAAATAAATGGTGAATATTTGGTACTCAGATAGTATATATATTTTTAATTTTAAAAAAATTGATCTCTTTTTTAAATATTATTTTTTAAATATTTTACTATATTCATTAATTTTTAATCCTAATTTTAATTTAATTTTCATCACCTAATGAATGTTGATAAATTTATTTTAGATGTATTTTGACTAGATAGATAATCTATTTAAACATAGTATATAATTATGTTAAATAAGTTTTTTTATAGAAATATATAATATACATAAATATAATAATTATTTTCATATTTTTATATCTAGATTAAATTACATTAATAGTCACTTAACTATGACTTTTTGACTATCAAAGTATAAAAACTTATAAAATGATCACTCAACTATTAGTAATTTTTTGGTCACCTAATTATCTTGAAATTTAAGGTATGTAACAAAAAAAGAAGAAGAAGAAGACAAATTTGAATAGTTGAATGACAACTTTGTAACTTTTATAAATAAATGATTCAAAAAAAAACATAATTAAATGACTATTTTATTACCTTGTATAATTAAGTGATAAAAAATTACCTTAAATACATAAGAATAGACAACTTCATAATCGGTTTTATATTACATATGTATAAAATTCTTTATCGTGAATGATTTTTGTTTCAATATAACATTCATTCATTTGAAAAGAAAAGAAATGTATATGAGTTGATTCATTAATAGTTTCATACCTACACATTATATTGATTGTTTGCATCAAATTTTAGTGTTCAATAAATAAATCTATATAATCTTTTTAGTGGATATCTAATAATATTGGTATTGAAGTATATACAATGAATTTGCTTTAAAAAAATCAAATGCAACAAAACAAGATTGCATTAATGACAAATACTATATAATCTTCCACATATCCTCTAAACACCTTTACTTCAAACCCATTTGGTCATCTTCAAACAAGAAGAGACCAAATCCCACGTCATTTTATATTTTATAATTTTTTTACTTATAGGGTTTAAAATTTTTATTTATAATGTAACAAATGTTAACTTTTTGTAAAAAAAATTTAAACTCTATAAGTAAAAAAAATATAAAATATAGTGTAGCCTTTAATCTTATGTTGTTAGTTAAAAGAGGAAGGAATCCCACATTGTTTAGGAACAAGCTGCAAACCTATTCACGAGTCTATATATACACATTGTAACAACCCTATACCCGGTCCAATCGTACAGACTCGGTATAAGACTATTACATTTGGTGCCAAAACGGTTATGGCTAGATATTGTTTAATTAAAACATTTGTACATAGTATTTTAACTTACCAACCATATTTGCAAACATACTTATAGTTTCACTATTTCATTTCATATGTACCAAAATACTTCAAGTACCTCAAAATAGATAGAATTGAAAGAGTTTACATTTTAGTCCCTAATACATGGGAACACAACTAAACTACCAATGTACATGCCATTTTAATTCAAAATATGGTACCTATTTTTGAAGCTCTTGAGGATGTGATGAGATGAGAAATCTTCTAGCCCGACTTTACCTTTTCGAGTCTAACTGAACCTACGCGTTAAAATTAAACGCATTAAGCCGGTGAAGGCTTAGTAAGCACTACAATAATAAATAGATAATAAATCCTAATAAAATATTTTAAATTCATTCCGTTAATACATATTTACATACATATAAGTTTATTTAGCTATGCTATATATTAATAAAATATAATATATCTTTTTTTTGTAAGTTTTCAAACTTAACACGTTGATGATTCGCTTTTGTTCACAACTCATATTCTTAGCCCAAAGTAGATTTTATAGATCACACCGGATATACGGAACAAATACAGAGGTACATTATTATGCACTAATGAACAGAGAGCATAAAGTGCTATACAGAGAGCACATATGTGCTAAACAGAAAGCACTGACGTGCCAATAATCAGAGAGCGCGCTAAGGTTCCTTAATGGCATGCCACTAATATCCTAGTAGTTCTAAATTCCATCTACTTGGGCATTAAAACTGAACTTCATACATTTAAATACTTTACAAAAATATTTCGAAAAATATTTCTCATTTCTCCATCATTACAATTTAGTGCATATTTCTCGATTCACAAATATCACACCTTTTTCACACACATATATATATATATATATTTTTGTCACAACATTTACTTAATGTTCAAACAATATACCATCTTATATTCTCCATCTATAATTTTCTTTACAAATTTCATAGTTCCATAATCTTTTATTTTATAATGATTTTATTTTATAAATTTAAATATATATATTTTACATTTTTATTTCTAAATAATTCTATACTATAATATAAGCATTTAATTAAAATAATTTAAAAATCTTGTAGTACTTACAACAAAAGGTTGAGATGATGTCTTCCTTCACTCCTTAGCCTTCTATTTTCCATATTCTTCAATTAGGTCCTCTCCTTTCTTTTCTTTCTCTTCAATTTCATATAAAACATATAACATTTATATATTAGAGAAAAACAATCATATGACTTTCCTATACCATTTAATAAAATAAACATGTATGATATAATAAATTCATCATTTCTTACCTTAGCTCACATTTCAATTTAATCTATAACTAAAATTATTTCTATTTTTATCACAATTTATACCTTATTTTTACTTAAATTCTACTTATAACTTAACTTACTCTCAAATTTTCACTAATAAACCTTAATTTTGAATTTTTTTACAATTTAATCCTTATTGCATTAAACTTATAACTTATTTCACAATTTAATCCTTTTTCCCAATTTTAGTTTGAATTTCCATCAATTCAATCTCTAATTCATCCATTAATTCAATATAAACTACACTAAAAATCTACTAACTTTCAAAATTTCAACATATACCTAATAGTATTTTGTTCTAGGATCATAAAAACTTAAAATTACAAGAAAATAAATTAAATTGACTTACCAATTTAAGTTTGAAACCTTGAAATCCCAAATTTTTTTTCTTTTCTTTCTTCTTTCTACCTATTCTCTCTGTTTCAGTTCTGTTTCTTTCTTATTTCTTTTCTTTCTTTTGTTATATATATATATATATAATAGTATAATAATATAATACAATAACATACTTATTAATTAAGTAAACATAACATAATATATATTTTAAATTAAAAATATCTTAGATTTTTTTGTTAAACCGCCTCAATTTATAATAATGGCATATTTCTTATTTAGTCCTTTTTACTTTTCGTAATCTATAATTAAACTTTCACACGTATTTCAATCTAATCCTTTTCCTAATTACTTCTAATTAAGTCAAATTCACCTAATCAAAACCTAATTAGACACACAACTAACTTGTAAATATTTATAATAAATATTTACGAATCCAATTTACCGAACGAGTCCCATGAATGCATATTTTTTTATTTGATCCTTTTAAATCAATTTAACCATATAATCAATAAAATTTTCTTATCAAAATTTTCATGCAACATTCCTATCATAGTATAGACCATACCACAATATTAAGATAAATTTTCTTTCTAGCTCAGATTTGTGGTCACGAAACCACTATTTTGATTTCACTGAAAATGGGTCATTACACACATATCTCACATCCCACATTGTTTAAGAAAACAAGAGAAATGAGACTTTGAGTCTATATAAAGATCTGTTTTGTAAGTTTTATTTTTACATTAATTGGTGGCATAAAAAAATGGTGCTTCCACTTTGGGTCTTTATAAAAGCTTATTCTCATAAATTTTCAAAAAATTGATCTATTTTTGTAATATTTTAAAAAAGTACCTTTTTTGAAAATTTAGTCCGAGCACGGGCAAAAGTACGTCCATGTCAGTGCGTTTTTTCCTGACATTAAGGAAAAAAGCATTGATGTGGGGTTATCCCCTAAAAACGTGTAACAGTCATTTTTCAGTGGTGTCAGAAATAGTGGTTTCGGGGCCACCAAATCTGACGAGTAAGTTCACAAATATTATTATTTAATATTTATGAGTCAAATATTATTTTAAAATGGATTTTGATTTGATAGTTTATGTTATATAAGTGATTAATTAAGTTCAAGTGGTATGACTCAAGTATTAGAAAATGAGGTATCGGGACCTTGTTTCTATAAATCGAGCCGTAAAAATTTTAAATATTTATGGAGTGTCATTAAGGTGGTATTAAAGTTTCGTTGAAAAAAATTTAATGTTTCGATAGTTAATTAATTAAAATAACTAAATTGTAAAAGATATAAAATTTGATCGCTATTTGATTTGAATGATTAAATGGTTAATTGAATAAAGAAAAGAGACTTAAATGGTAATTAAACCATTTAAGGTTTTAGTGGGCGGTTTTGGGCAACTAAAAGCATGAAATTGGATGATATTAAGAGAACAAAATGGTAAATTTTATAATTAATTAATTAAAAGAAAACAAAATGTTAAATTATCATCATCTTTTTGGTTTTCTTCACCAAGTACAACCGAATGTCCATGGAAATGAAGCTAGGTTTGTGCATGGTGAATTCCTCATGCAATTATTACCGGCTTTTAATAATTTATATATTTTTAAGATTGTTGCAATTAGGTCCAGCTAACCCGTACCTTTAATTTTGAAATTGTTAAAGATTTTGAATGTAGCCATTGATGAACCTTGTGATTTTAGATGTTAAATGATGAATTTGAGATATTATTTTTTATTTTAAAGTATTTTAGTAAGTGATTTTTGATGAATTTTCTAATTAGGGACTAAATTGTTAAAATAGTAAAAGTATAAGGATTTGGTGTGAAATTGTTGCAATAATAGGCTGTATTGGATGCCATGAGTATTTGGCCAGGCTCAATTTTGGGTGAAATTGATTAATTTGCATGTTTTAGGCTCAGGGACTAAATTGAATAAAAGTAAAACTTTAGGGGTAATTTTGTAAAAATTTAAAAATGACTAAATTGAATTATAATACATTATTTTACTGTATAAATTAATAAATTGAATGAAATTATTAATTTAGATAAAGATTGAGTGGAAAATCGAAGAGATTAGAAATTACGAAAAAGCCATTGTACTTTGTCATTTCTGCAATTCAGCCAGGTAAGTTCGTAGGTATAGAATTGTACATACCCATATATATAAATAATGTTATTGCTTATTTGTGAATGTATATACTTATATATGATGTTGAAAATGTGCGTTGAAACTTGAAATATTATAACTGAATATAAGGTGAGAAATGATTTATTAGAAAACTATTGAATATTTATGAAATGTGAGATATGCGATTTCAGAATGATTATGAATTGTTACAATTTGCATATCGAGAAATATGAAAGTGATTAATAGATGATGTTAATTTTTGTGATGGTACATTGACAACATGAATATATGTATTGATATTATATAATATGTACGGGAACGATGAAGTGCCCTTGAATGATAAATATGTTTAAAGGAAATGGATTACATGAAATGCCCGGTTGAACGTAGTAACCACTAGGATACAATTGGCATGCCAATAGGGTTAGCATGTGCACTTGTACGAGATTTGCACTTCGGTGCCCCTGTATACACTTCTGTGTCTCTATTCGCACTACGGTGTCCCTGTTTACACTTCAGTGCCCCTGTTATGTATCCATGATGCCTTTGGTGTGGTGTAGTTACCCGAGTATCCGAGTCAAGTTACTAGTTCGTTGGGCTAACTGTGAATGGAATTTACATAATTATTTTAATGTTAAAGGCTAATGTATAGTCAAGATATTAGTAATGTTAAATGTTAAATGAATTACTTGATCATATGTGAGTATCGTTATATTGATGATTATTTGGTTAAATATATATGTTTATATACATATGCAAATGAGTTTGGGTTGAATTATTATAGTATAGGAAGTATACGATGAACCATTTTCAATACTAAGCCTATAAGTGCTTCGTAAATGTATAACATGTATGATTAATTTATTCATTTAGCTCGATCTTATTTAGTGAAGGTAAGTGATTCTAGAATGACATGTTTATAGGAAAGTTTGAGACGAATGATGAATTACAGAATGATTATTAGTTAAATGTGAAAGAGTTATGTTTAAATGCACTAGCTTGTGGTATGGTTGATGTTTATTCAAATGAAACGGTGATAATAGATACTGAAATAATAAGTTCATAGATGTGACGAAATATGATTAAATAGAAAGGATTGTTGAGTTAAAGGACTTACTTGTAAGGAAGGAATTTACTTATGATATATGTGACTTATGTCATGAATAGATACACTGATTCATGAACTGATAACGTAATTAAGCTTATGCTAAGTAAATGGAATGATAAGTTAGTAAATGAAATGGTTCACCATTTTAAGAAAAGGTTGATGATTATGTAATTCAGTTTATAAGACCTTATTATGGTATAAATGGAAAGTATTCGGGATGTTAATGAACCTATTCATTTGTGAATTGATAGTTATATAGTTTGATAAATCTTTAAGCATTGGTATAGGTTTATTTATGATTTATAAAGTTCATATTTAAAATGGAATGTTATGTTTAAAGTTTATAAGAGCTTACTAAGCATTCATTGCTTATGTGGTTGTCTTTCTCTTACTTTACAGATTATCGAAAGCTCAATCGAGTTGGAAGCTAGTCAGAGATCCATCACACTATCCATCAATTTTATCGATAGATTTTGATGTCTTGATCAAGGTTATAATGGCATGTATAGGTGGAATTGTGATATATGTTAGTTTGATGAGTTTGACATGTATATATCATTGTGGTTGGTGTAACCTTGGTACTTGTGAGGTCTTATTGATATGTGTCACTTGACAATGAATTAATGCTTGTTGGAATGGCTAAAATGGTAGGTGATAGATTGACCACAACATGTTCAAGTTATGGCATGCTTTATAAAGGTTTGAATGGATGTGCATGAGTCAAATTTGGTATGTATATATGTTGGTTGTTGGATCCATTTGGAATTGGCTAGATTGGTGTCATTTAGATGGTTTTGATGCTTACATGGTTGGTGTTGGGATGGTCAAATGAAATTATACTTTGAATGACCAATTTAGCATGTTTGGTTGTGTTTTGGAATATGGTCAATTATGCTATGTTTTGGCATGGAGACAAAATAGATGATAAATGGTAAATGTGCATATATTTGGGTTGATTTGATAATTATGTTTGAGGTGCCTTTTGGCATATTGGTTGTATAGATAAATGACCTATTGAATTGGTCTTATTATGCATATTTTAGGTATGATTGAAAGCTTGATTGTATGTGCAAATGTCTTGTAGGTGTGAGCTTGAAATGAGTGAAAGGAATGGCTTGAAATTGGCCTATTTCTTGTCCACACGGTTTAAGACACGGGCGTGTGTCTCAGTCGTGTGTGACACACGACCATGCGACACGGCCGTGTGTCCCCTATAGGTTTTTAAAAGTTGTATTTCGAGAGTTACACGGCTTGGCACACAGGCGTGTGGCTTGGTTGTGTGAACCAAGTCTGAGAGTTACACGGGCATGGACACGGGCTGGGACACGGCCGTGTGTCCCTACTTTGAATGCCCACACGGCCTGAGACATGGGGTTGTGTCTCAGCCGTGTGAGTCACATGGCCTGACTGCACGGCCGTTTGACCCCTGTAGTATGTGTAACACCCCAGACCCGACTAGATGTTATGGCCAAATCTGACGATGTCACAAGGTAGTGCTTTTCGAAAAATATGTTGTCGCTAAATCCCTTTTTCTATTTAACCATTGTTTTCATTATCTTATGTTAATTTCAAATCGTGTCGTTCATTTCCAAAACATTATTCATTTACGAATCGTTATTCAATTTCAAAACGTTTTCTTATTGCGGAAGCTTTTAAACAGTTTGCATATTCATGGTATTTTTGATAAAACATTAATTTCATTTGAAAACCCGAGTTTTACCTAACACTTGCAGATTTAAATCATAAACTCGTATAAAAACCAAATTTAAACCAAAATCCATAAAGGCCATAATTACAGCAAAATACTCCCAAATAAAAGTAAAATCATAAATAGGTAATAAATAGTGTAAAAGAAGTCGTGTGGCCACCACTGAGTCCTCCACCGTACCGACCCACCTAAATCTGGGGATTACCTGTACAGATTAAACAGAAGGGGTGAGTTTATGTAAACTCAGTGTGTAATCCCCATACAAACGGACAGACAGTAAACAGATAATCACTATTTGGGCTTAAGCCCTTTTCAGTATCAGTATCAGCCTAGTTTGGGCCTTAGCCCATCTTAGTACAAAAACAGTCATGCAATAGGGCTTTAACCCATCACAAGATGTCGATGCGATATGATATGCAGTCACAAAAATCCTACCCATCCAGCCTCTACACACCATCTCCGTCCAACCTTACACTTCATGTGGGGATACAATCAGCCCACCCATCCCTACACCCCAAGTACCGAATGCGGCACTAGACAGTAGTTTGCAGCTGAGCTGCCAGTAAATTAGGCTCGAGGCATTTCAGTACACTTCCTCCGAACATTATAATCCCCCAACCCAACCCAACCCAATGCAATGCAATATACATATATGACATGCTATAACATAATATCATGCATGTAAACAGGGCATACAGTATCAAATTAGTGGGACATCATCAGGCTTAATCATATCAGTCATACAGTCATTTCAGTCAATTAGGGGTTTAGGTAAGATTACCGATCCTACAGTAGGTTCACAGTCGACTTGGGCGACCCGTGCAACCTTATCAGTCAAACAGTGAAAATGGGCCTACAAGCCCATGATGTTCACCCGTGTGGGTCCACATGACCCAAATTGGCCTTGGCCTCGTGATCCATTTTAATGTAACCCGTGCTAGTTAATTATTCATATGTGTTTCCACTATTTACTCATATGATCCTTCAAAGCTGTCTACTTGAGTCACTGTTACTAAATTATTTGTATCTTAAGCTACAGAATTCCGAATTAAGATCTATAAATTTTCCCTGAAACCAGACTCACATATCTTCTTACCATAAAATTTTTAGAATTATTGATTTAGCCAATAAGTACAGTTTATTCTTTAAAGTTTCCCCTATTCTGCTGTCTGACAGTTTCGACCTTTCTACACTAAAAATTAATTATCTTATTATACAGAATTCAGATGATGTTTTCGTTTATTTATCTTGAAATTAGACTCATTTAGGATTTTAAAAATATAAATTGTAACCCATAATTATTTTTATACAATTTTAATAATTTTCCAAAGTCAGGATAGGGGATTCCAAAATCATTCTAAATCTATCTTACTAAAATTCAAATATCTCATAGTATGAAATTCTTTTGCGTACTTTGTTTCTTCTATGAGAAACTAGACTCAAATATCTTTAATCCCATTTTTTTCATCCTCTAATTCGATTTCCATAATTTATGGTGATTTTTCAAAGTTAGCCTATTGCTACTATCCAAACAGCAAGCAATTTCGACTTTTCGCCGAATCCCTTATTTTTGTGTTTTGGGTACACACCTGGCTTTGTTTGATGCTAAAACAGTCTCTGAGCACTCCAAAGCCTATAATTGAACAAATAACACCATAATAAGTCTTACATCATGATTAATCAAAATCCCAAAACCAAAATACTTACTCATAAAGCGATGAACACTTACCGTAAAAACTTGAAATCGGTACGTTTATGAAAATCAGGAGGAGAGCCTTAATCCTCGAAATGCTGTTGCCAACACCCCAGAATTAGACTATTGAACTCAAAATAATCTCTTAAAATGATACCCAACAACTTACTGAATTTGCACAAGTGCTACTTAACGCTACGAAATCAAGAGGAAAGAATAGTTTAGGGGGAACAAGGGAATTTCGACAGTAGAGGAAAGAAAAGAAAAGATAATCGAGTAAGAAGCAAAGAAGAAGAAAAAATTCAGTAGAGATGGGGGAGAGAAAACGTCAGAAAGATAGAGAGAAAAACGACTCTCTTTTTTTTTTGAAAAAGGAAAAAGTGATCAGATTTTGGATATTCTTCCCCATAATCCCTCACTTTCCACTATACATCCACCACTCAGAAACCTAGTTCAGCACAACTCTAGCCAAAATTAGGAGCAAAAATACAACCTTTGCTGTCCTAAAGATTTGAACCTATAAACTCCCTTACACCAACACTCCACTTATCCACCAGACCAGAAGGCCCATTCTATTAATTATTTGCCAACTTTTACTTAAAAGCCTACTGACCAAAGATAGAGCTTATTAATAAAAAAACCAAAATTTACCCAAGTCTTGACTTGAACTTGGGACCTCCCAAACACTTCTAAAACACATAACCACTAAAGCTAACAAATGTTTGTGTTATACATGCACAATTCCCAAAATTAAAATTTTGTGACGTTACAGTATGAATTTTTCTATCTTTTGCCATGAAATTTTAAATGTTTTCTATTTAGTCCCAATTTGTTTCCAAAGTGCTTTTAGAGCCTCGAGGTCTCGATAAGGGACAATACGCATGAGATTGATTGATTGTGTAATGAATTATGTTATGATTTGAATCTCTTGAATATTTGATTGTTTTGAAATGTAAACTTTTGGTAATGCTCCGTAACCCTATTCCGACGACAGATACGGGTTAGAGGTGTTACAAAATGCATCCATGTTAGCGCGTTTTTGGGTTTTCAGTCCTTACCTGTAATTATTTTTAGAAACGGCTCATTTCCATAAATAATTTTAGAAATGGGCCTTTATTGGTATATTGCCCAACCAAATATTTCATATAAATAATATTTTATCATAAATTTTTAGAATCAATCAAAATATCATTTTGGGGCAAAATAATCTTTTGTCCCTTTATGCTTCTAAACATAATTTCTTCACAACAAATATTAAAACCCAAATTTCATAAGTTTCATTTAATACTTAATACGCATCCTTGAGTACTAAATTAATTTTTTTTAATTTAGTCCAAAGGTGATTTTCATCACTAAAAAATCCAATATGCTTCCATGAAGGTAATCAATAATAATTCATTTTTCCTGTTTCATCAAATTTGCATTTTAGTCTTTGAACTTTTTAAAATTTACGCTTTGGTCCTTTAATCACATTTCGCTTCTAAAAATCTTTCTATTAATTCTCATATCCAAAATCACTTATTTTCATAAAAATTCTTTAACTAACTCTTTTTCATATTTTCTTGAAAATTCACTATATTTGCTCTCGAATGGTGTCACGTGTCTATTTGAAAATTTTGGGATGTTACAATTTCTATATGTTTACACTTAATTTCCTTATTTATGGTAAGAAAAATTCTAAGAGTACTTACTTTTTCTTTGGTTTGAATATGCTTCCTAACTTTCTCTACCTTCTTTCACTTCTTAGCTACTTGTTTTCCTTTCTCAACACCTCTTTAATAAACTTTTTTGTCTCTCTTTATTAATATATCAATAAGATAAAGTATATATAATCAAAACACTTGTTTAAGAACACTTTCATGCATTACTGATTGAAACAAACATGATCGTGAAATCCTTACATTGTCTCCATCGTGTCTCATGGTAATTTGATATTCTCTCATTTCTACCATGAATATACAATATTAAAACTTGAAACCAAGCTTTCTAGGTTGTTAGAAACTTAATTTTACTAAGGATTTTAATGAAAATTCAAAGGTTTTTGGCTAGGATTTGACATTAATGGAGGAAAGGGATGAAATAGTAAGAAAAAAAAATTCTCTTCTTTCTTTCTATAGTTCGAGTATGAATGATGGAGAGTTTCTCCATCTTTCCATAAAATATCTAATTATTTTAATAATAATATAATATAATTAATATAAAAATCTAGTTATAATAATTTAAATCCAACGGCTAGGATTTAATCTCAACTTTCGTCAAATCCATTGGCTAAAAATCATGCCAACATATTCCTAATTTTCTTATTTTAATAATTCCATAATTATCCATTTTCAAAAGGATTTTTCCCTTTAAAATCTTTACAATCCACACTTTGAATCACTATTCACTTTTGGTAAAATAATACTTCTAATCCTTTTACTTTTCTTATTAATTTAATTTTATCCTTTCATATTTTAAATTTCACGCTTTGATCCTACACTATTCACAACTTACGATTTAGTCTATACCCTAAATTAATATTTCTCAACATATCATTATTTTCAACTTCTCTCGATATCCAACTATCTATCATTGATAAATCACATTGTAGTTACTCTAAAAACCTACTTGCATATTTTCGAAATAACACTACCTATGACTGGAATCAATATCTTGCATAGCATCATTGTGTGTGAACGAATCATTGTATTTTTATTCAACAATTTTTGTGTTATAATCACTACCATCATACATGAAGAAATCTGATTTCCTGGAAACTCTCCCGCTATGACGACAATCTGTAGCAGTCTATTTTCAGTGTTGTCAGAAACAGTGGTTTTGGGACCACAATTTTGATGAGTGAGTTATTATTTAAATATTTATTGAGTCTACAGGATTATATTAAGGTCGTATTAAAATTTTGTTAAGAAATTTTGATGTTTAAATGGTTAATTAAGTGAAAAGGATTAAATTGTAAAATGTGCAAAAGTGAGTATCTAATAGTTTAAAAAGCTAAATGGCTATGAAAAGGAAATCTAAAGGATCTAGATAGTAATTATACGATTCTTAATGTTAGTGGACATTTATGGGTAAGATTTGTTAAATTTTAAGTTAATAGTCAAGGTTAAAATGGTTAATTAATAAATAGACTTAAACTAAATAAAACAAAACTTGCTTCATCTTCCTTCCTTAGTCTCTCCACCAAAATTAAGGAAGGAAATAACCATTTTTAGGGCTTGGAGGTTCGACCAAGTCTTTTCTTTGCATGGTATGTGAATTTGATCCCGTTTTTAATGATTTTTATGTTTTTGAGTTCATTTTAGCTTAATTTAGCTAGTCCAGGGGTTAATTTGTAAAATTTTTAAAGATTGAGGGACTTGCCATAGATGTTTTCAATGTGTTTTGATGTTAGTTGATGGATTATTTATCTTTGTTGTAAAATAAACATGTTTTGTTTAGTGATTTTTGATAAATTTTGGAAATAGGGATTAAATTGTTAAAAGCATAAATCTATGGGTTTTATTGTGAAATGTTGGTTAATAATGGGTTATTTCAAGGTCCCTTGTAATATTGATTAAGTTGGATTTAGGTTAAAATGAGTTATATTTAAGTTATGAGCTTAAGGGCTAGATTGTGAAAAATTAAAATGTTAGGGAAAATTCATAATTTTGCATAAATATGAACTATGGATTAAATTGAATACTAGAAGTACTTAATTGATTGAAATTATCTATTTAGATCAAGATAAACCACATTCGGGCTTAAATCGAGGAATGGCTAAAGCTTTGGATTAGTGTTTGATTCTACTTCTACGCTTTAGTTATCGAGATAAGTTCGTATGAAGTATGATTGTTTTAATGTTAGTTAAATTAATTATATACTATATTGTTTTAATATAAATGAATTTGAATATAAATGTAACAAATGTATTATTATAGCCTGATGTTCAGTGGTGACGGAACAGTGGTTCGGGACCACAAATTTTTGTCATATCGACTCATATATATTATTTTTAGAATATTTTTAGAGTCATTAGAATTGTATTAAAATTTGGTTAAGAAATTTTAACGTTTTGATAGTTAATTTAGGAAAAAGAACTAAACTTTCACTTTCTTCTTCAAATGTCCGAAAGCCATAGCTAGGGGAGGAAAAAGCTTCGGTTTGGTTATTTCTTTGCATGTAAGTCCATTTTGATTATGTTTCTTGTAATTTTTCTATTTTTGATATCGTTGCAACTAGGTCCAGCTAGCCCGTACCTTCATTTTTGATTCTGTTAAAAAATTTTAAAGTTTCCATCATTAAATATTGGATGTTTTTGATGAATAGCATGTATTTGGAGCTTTGATTGTGTTGTTTGATGATTTTGTAAAGTGATTTTTTTTAGATTTTGATTTTAGGATTAAATTGTGAAAATGTAAAAATAGTAGGGTTTGATAGTGAATTTAATATTCATTAGGGATTTTTGAAGGGCCTAGTATATTTGGATAGAATTTTGATTTGAGAAAAATGGTTAATTTGATGAATTTCAAAGTTAAAGGACTAAATTGTAAAATTTGTAAAATTTGGGGTAATTATGTAAATTCAAAAAATAGGGTATTAATTGTAAAATGGATTGAAATGTGAAATTTAAGCTGATAATTGAGAAATTTTACATTTTATATCAAGATCTCGTAGATACTCATGGAAAAGGAAAAATAGCAGAATAGTCCCTGAACTTCTACAATTACCACAATTAAGTCGAGGTAAGTTCGTGCGGTTTAGAATTTAATATCTATACGAATTGGTGAGTAGAATAATATAGTACAACTTATATATATTTAATTGTTGATAATAAATGATTATTTGAGATATACTTTTAAAATTTGATGCTCGGTTTGGATTGAACGTGAGATAGAGTACAGTCGTGCATTGGTGTGTTATGGGGGATTGGAGTGGAGATGATTTTGAAGTTATGTATATATATATTATCTGAGTAAACCGAAGTTCAACATTTGTTGCGAACTCTCGTGTTATACTTTTTGTTTGGTGTGTTTCGGTGGGACTAGCTCTTTTGAGCATTGGTGTGTTTCGGTTGGACTAGCTCTTATGAGCAATGGTGTGTTTTGGAAGGATTGCATCATGTGAGCATCTGGTGTGTTTTGGTTGGTTTGACAATGTACTCCTATCCTTAAGTTGTTCTTCGAATTGAAAATCTCGGTGATGAAATTTGTTTAATGAATTTGATGGATTTACTATTCATTGAGTATTAAATTGAATATATGTGTGATTCATCGATTGTGATTGTGGATGACAGGGAATCTTCGTGGTTGAATTGTTATTGTTTGAATTGTTGTATATACTTTGGTAAGATTTATTGTTTTAGTACGTCGAACTTACTAAGCTTCTTTAAGCTTACTGGTGTTAATATTTGTTTTTGTAGATACTCGGAAGGTTAGACGATCGGATCGACACTCGACTCACACTATCTAGCATATTTATTCCAGATTATATGGCATGTATTGGGTTTGAATGTTGAAAATCATGTTTTTGAATATGTAAATAGTTAAGTATGAACTTGGTTGTATAAGTTGTTTTGGATGATACCTTTTTGGTACTTTTGGTGTCATATTAATTTGTGCTAATGTGATTAGGTTATAATTCTTGTTTGAATGACCATAATGGTATATGATGAATTGGTTGTAACATTGCTAAGATATGGTATGTTTGAGATGGTATTGAATTAGATGTTAGATTGGAAGAAGAGATAAGTTTTGTTTGAAAATTATTTTTATGAACAATTGTATATATATATGTGGTACCAATGAGGGTACATTGGTTAGGCACTTAATACGTTGATTTTGGTATGTTTTTGGCTTGATTAATGTCTCTTTGAATAGGTATTTTGGCTGGTATTTGAGTTTCTTAGGGTCCAAGTAAGTTTGAAATGGTAAACTTGTTGTTTAAGGTTCATTTTAGGTCCACATAGCCTAAGACACGGGTGTGTGTCTCAGCCGTGTGACACAGTCGTGTGTCCCCTGTAGGTTTGAAAGTTTGTTTTTTGAAAGTTACACGGCCTAGCACATGGGCGTGTGAGGCTAATTCGAAGGTTACACGGCCTGGAACATGGGCGTGTGTCTTGGTCGTGTGACCCAAGTCAAAGAGTTACACGGGTATGGGCACGGGCTAGGACACGGCCGCATGTCCCTATTTTGATTGTTACAAGGCTTGAGACACAGGGGTGTGTCTCAACCGTGTGAGCCACACGGCCGTGTGACCCTTGCAGTCCAAATTTTCTGATTTTTTTCTTAAACTTTCCATATGTTTCCAATTTAGTCCCTGATTGTTTCTAAAGTATTTTTAGGGCCTCGAGGGCTCAATTAAAGGTCATTATGAATGTAATTAGACTATGTTTACATTAATGTATAAATTAAAAAGTTTACAGTTTTGTTTGTACGGTAATGTTCTGTAACCTTATTTCGACAATGAATACGGGTTAGGGGTGTTACAAATGTGGTGAATTGATGGATAACGAGTCTCGGTTAAACCTGAAGAATTCTTAGGATGCAAATGACATGTCATTAGGGATTTCATGTTTTTGGTGCTGGTCTTGAATGTCCTACCGATGGCTCAAGTCCTGCATTTGTTGCAGATTCTCCACAGCTCAGGTGAGCAGCATCGTGTAGCTTACATTCTGACCCACAGCTCGTGTGAGTATTGATGTAAAGGAAATGTTATGGTTATATGGAAAGGCACACTATGTGTGAGCATTCCTGAGTTTCCGATGTAATTCTAGATGGTTTAACGGGTAAGAAAAGGAAATGAAATGGTAAGTATGCAAATGGATTGAATCATGACCTTATGAAAAGATTTATGAGCTAAATGATGTATTTACATGTGGAACTGTACTTATCTTATGGTTGAATTCATTTGTATCATGAACAAGTGTACTAACTTGTGAGTTGATGATGTTGTATAGGATCATACTAAGGTTATGGTATTGGTAATGATTTATGTCTAATCTAGGAATTGTATTAATGAAATGGTAAGTTATGTTTAAAGTTTAGACGAGCTTACTAAACACTTATTACTTACGTAGTTACTTTCCTTTGTTTTATAGATTAACGAAAGCTCGATCAGTTGAAAGCTCATTGGAGACCTATCACACTATCCAACAACCATTTCGGTTGTTTTTGAGTATTGCAGCCAAGGTTAATAATGGCATGCATAGGATATTTTGTAATGGTATTTTGTGAAAGTGTTAATGGTAAGTTGATATGCATATGCTTTGAAGTTTATGTTTGGTTTGGTGAACCTTAACACCTTACCAAGTTGTGTCATTTTGGTCACTTTTAAGTGCTTGTATATAAGGTCCTTGTTGGTATGTTTGGAATGGCTTGTAAATGGTCATATGTGATATCCCTTGGTAGGTAATTGAACTAGGTTTTTATGCTTGGAATATGATAATGTTGACATGTTTTGGTTAAGGATGTTTTGATACAACTGTGGTGCATTTGAATGGCACATCGGTTAGATGAATTAGGGTGTTTCAAATGGCATGTTTATGTATGTTTGATTGATGTTTAAATCCCTTGAATGTGAGCCCAAATGGTATGGATGATTAGCTATGATTTGGACTTGAAATGACTTGATTTTAAGCAAACTTTTGGGTTCACATGGCCTGGCGATACAACCGTGTGTCATTTGTAAAATTCTATTGTTTCAAGTCAGTGAGTTACACAGCCTAGCACATGGCCTGACACACAGCCGTGTGTGGCATCTTAGTGAGTTACACAGGTGAGGACACAGGCTGAGACATGGCCGTGTGTGCCTTGTTCAAATGTTACACCGCCGTGTGATCCCTATTTTCCAATTTTTCTAACTTTTTCTTAAAACTTCTGGTTTGTTTCAAATTAGTCCCGAATTGCTCCTAATATATTTTTAGGGCCTTGAAGACTCGATTTATGGACCAAATGCTTATGTTTGATATGTTTTGAATGAGATTAATTTATTTAATGTTATGATGGTGAATGTTTTATGATTGATCGGTAATGTTTCGTAACCCTAATTTGACTAGGGAGACAAGTTAGGGGTGTTACACAATCCCTATGTTGTTGATTATTTGCAGGTCTATTATAAAAGAATAATTTGTTTCCTTCATTGATTCACTTTACTCAAAATACTTAGTCTAATACAAAAGTGATTTTGAAATAAATTTCTTATTAGTTCATAAGAATTCTAATTATTGTCGCTTGGTTGATATAGTAAAAGTCAGAGCGAAGTAGTTGCGGCTACGATTAGACTTTTCCTACAAAGCTCCAATTAACACGATTTTTGTCTATGCAAATAAATTAAAGATATATATCAAACCTTCCTTTTCCCGAATCTGTTATATCATACATGGGTCCATGCTGTAGGTTCATCAAATCCTATTTTTCTATTGCGCTTGTGATCTGTCGTAATTAGTTATAGAAGATTAAAGTATTTTCTATACTTAATGAGCTCGTAGGAAAGCAATTTTGTTATGTTTTCATTTAGTTTTTACCTATAACACTTAGGCAATAAAATGAGCAAATTTGGTGATTTATTTAACCTTGTAGGCCTTGAAGATATGCCCTAAGGAGTAAACTGACATCGATGTTGTGACACAGGCCATAGGGTGTCACGACACCGACTTGACATGGTTACTTACTGGTTACAAAGACAAACGACCTGTGGCCACATTTACTTTTCATCTATCATGTAATGTCGATGAGAGGATATCAATTTACCCATTAGTTGGGTTATGAATTCCATTATTTTGAATGATATTACATACTGCAGAAGTCATACACTCACCGCACTAGCTTTCGGCTTCTTATCTATTTGAATTTAGACTTTTATTTACATCAAAGTGTACGAGTCATGCATACATAATCTGTCATCCACTCAAGATTAATGTATGCCACACTATGAATGTCACAAGTGAATAAATCCGTAAATGGATCTAGGATCTATTCTACTTGGGTCCTGTCCAATGTACTGTTAATCCAATTAGTCACAACTATGTCTCTATCTTTTGGGAGTTATCTGCTCCTATGCTCAAAACAAAACATCTCCCTAGTTGGATCTGATAGACGATATATCAGTCTTTCAAACGATTTGTTTATTTCGAATTAGACTAAAGACATGTTTAAGTTCATTTACTAATACAAATTATCTTTCTCTATTACGATTTGACCACGTAATACTGCTTAGTATTAGCTAAATGTTAGATAACCAGTGAGTCAATATTTGCTTCCATTTTGTTTTGCATGGAAAACATTGAAGACTATATACAAAGAGTATTCATGTAATTATTAAATATTTTTATTTAATCAATTTATTCAAAAAATATAAACAAACAAAAGGAGTATACTACACTTAATATACTAGATCCAAGAAACCCAAATCCCACTCTTTTCCATCCGCACTCGTCAACATTTGCACCCAGCAATCTCTCATTAAAAGATAAAGCCAACCAATCAGTATCACTTGAGTCCCACATATCATCCCAAATCCCCACATTCGCCTTATCTCCAATTTTTCAATAGAAGTCCGGCGTCAACCTCCTTATAGCCATACACAAACTCATGCAAATCAACGACGGTTTGTCAAGTGTCCTCGGCCAAGTTAAATAGTTTGATGTCTTGGAAGCCAAAGTCCTCCCATGCATTTTTGGCTTGCGCGTAATCTCCCATGCAAGAATAACCCACCCTCAATCCTCACTTCTGCCAGCCCATCAAAACCCGCGCATGATACTCCGAGTACTATCAATTATAGAATTTTACATTAAGAAAAAAAAAAAAGGGCCTCCCACCGCATAAGTTTATAACTGAAATGCTGGAAAGTGTAGCTTTATAATGCTTGACGCATCATTTTATCGAGATTTTGGGTGCCATTTGGACTTCCATAGAGCATAAGGAGCCGCCATAGTTTAAGTCGCTTGGCAGTCTGATTTTACTTGAAGCTTTAACTTCAATGACCACATGTATATATATATATATATAAACAATAAAGTGGCTATCGACGTGACTCCAAAGCAAACAATACCGGAAAACCTAACTTGCCTTGTGATACAAGCCAAACATCTATGGCCATTGTCATCTTCCTCCCACCAAATTATATAATAATCATTGATTTTATTATGTATCCTATATACCCATTTCCGCCGCTTAAAAATTCCTGCTAATGAACCCAAATAATTGCACCTATGGCCCCTCTCATCAATCAATCGCCATTGAATCCGTTGAAATATCAGTTCAAAATCTCATTAAAAACTGGTACAAAAGGCAGCAATGGCAACACATTTTCAACCCAAGTTCATCATCACCATCAAGCAAAGCACCCTGGAGAAATCACTTAGCCAAATTCCTTGAATCGGTTCAAATCCGGATTCTCGCAATATCATTGCTTCTTTTCGACCTCATTCTCACTACTCTTGAACTATCATCAACCTTAGTTTCCTGTAGTAAAACCATAGAGAAATCTTGGTTTCATTGGGTGGGGATTTCCATCCTGACGTTGCTTTCAACTAAGATTGCGGCTCTAGCGGTGGCGCTTGGCATCGGTGGGTTCTTAAGAAGGCCAGGCTATGTTGTTGACGGTGTGGTTGTCATCGGGGCGTTGGTTCTGGAAGCTGTTTGGGAGGCGAAAGGCGGAGGGTTGCTTGTGGTAGTGAGTTTATGGAGGGTAGTGAGGGTGGTGGAAAGTGCTTTGGAGTTGAGTGATGAAGCTATTGAAGCACAAATTGAAGCTATCGTTTGCCAGTTTGAAGCACTCCGAGTTGAGAATTCAAGGCTTTTGGACACCATTTCTCGACAGAATCAGATAATTGAGACGCTTGAGAAAGAAGTTGATCAATATAGGCATGCTTCTGATCCTATTGAAGTGGTCGGTATTGTACCCAAATCAACCAATTTTAATCCCACTTTAAATTAAAACAAGTCAAGGCCGGAGGGAAACCGAGCAGGCAGGTGCTTTGATCATTTTAGTACTTAGAAATATTTTACATTATCATGTAATCCTTACTTTTTCATTTCGGTTTCATTCGCGGTATTTAATATAATAAATTTTAGGGTGTTTAAAATTACATTTCAATTATCAACTTTAAAAAGTTATATAATAGTCATTAACGTTATTAAATTGTTATATTTTTATCACTCGGCTATTAACTTCGATTAAAAAGAAGTAAACTTACACCTTTCACAGGGTTAATAGTTAATTTAGTCCTAGAACTATAGTTAAAAATTATTTTCATATTTTTAAAATTTTCTTAACAATAATTGTAAAAAATTTTAAAATCTTAGGCTAAAATTATTAAAAACAATTTATAAAAATAATTAAAATATAATTTTATTTAAATACGTATAAATATAAAAATTCTTAAAAATAAAAATAAAAACTTTTAAATTAACATTTCTTGCAATTTTTATTATATAAAAATTTACTTTTAGCTATAAATAAAACATATATATTTTATTATATAAAATTTCAAGTCAATATTTTAATTTTTAGCTATAAATAATACATATATTATTTTTAATTATCTGGGAAGAGTGGAGTCAATGCCGATATGCATGAAAATGAGAACAAAAATGCAAAGAAAGATGAAGATAAAGAGAGTGTAAAACAACAAAGCAAATGAAAAACAAATAGGATCAAAGTGAATGGGTATTTAAATTTTTTTTTGTGAAAGTTCAAAGACTAAATTTTTATGAGATTGGATGTGGAAAAATTAGCTGCAAAATTTACAATTATTTAATTATTGATTTTATATAATTTAATTATTTATTTTACATATATTTTACAAAATTTACAATTATTATTAAGAAAATCTTAAAAATATCAAAATTATTTTTAACTATAACTTAGGGGCCAAATTAACTATTAACCTTTTGAATTAAGGTGCAATGTTACTTTTTAAGAGAATTATATTATATTAAAATAAATATATTAATTATATATATTTATATTAAATAACTAATCCAATAACAATTCTACCTATTACCCAAAACTTTTAAAAAATATCTTACCACTATCATTAAACAACATAGAATTTGCACATTACTTTGCCATAAATTGTGTAATAAAATATATATAGCCAATAATACACAACACCTATACTTAATTTATGCATTTTGCATTTGTGTCAAATCTTTGTTGGGGACATATGGTGGCTTGTGAACTTCCTAAAACTGAAAATTGCCTAATTTGGGCTCAAACCTTCCTATAATATATATACTGGTTTTTTTTTAATCCTGTAATGCTTGTGTCGTTGTTGGTCTACTTTATAAAATTGTTATTATTTAAATATAATTAAAAATATTTAATAGTCACAATCATCAAAAATGCTTTAAATTTATGTAAAATTTTAATTTTAATAATATATTTTTATTTGGGTTTTAAAATATTTATTAGAAAATTGTATAAACAGTATTTTGAACTTTAAAAGCTTTCTAAATTATTTTAAAATGCAGTGTTTCAAATTTGAAACTTTAAAATGCATAAATATTTAATTATTTTTATTTTCTAAGCATTAAATATAAAATAGTTTAATAATTTAAAATTTATTTTAAATCGAATGTAGAAATTTTATTTTAAAACATTTTAAACAACAATTTAGTTTTAATATTATTATTAAAGTGATATTTCAATTTTATTTTTAAAAAATTAGTTTTCAACATTTTAGATTAAAAATATTATATGGTTGCGAATATATTTTAGAAAGTAAGTAAAGGAAAACTTAAAAACTTGTTTGAAGTAATCAATAATGGAAAAAAAAGAAGATAAATTTCAAATTTTATAATAAATGTGGAGACGGAATAGAGGTGTCCATGGGCCGGGTTGGGCCCAAAAAATTTTTCAGCCCGCTTCCTAGGCCTGGACTTGGCCCGACCCGAAATATGGGCTTGAGATTTTGTCCAGGCCCGGCCCGGAGAAAAAATATGGAATCCGAGCCCTGCCCGGCCAGTTTTTTAATTAAAATTAAAATTATATTTTTATTAAAATTGTATCAAATTATATTTTTTTTGTACTAGTCAACATTTTGTAAAATCTAACATTTTGCTAGTAAAATTATTAATTGTTAATTGTATTAATTGTTACTAAAATTATCAAATTATATCAAATTATTAATTATTAATTGTTACTTATTGAACAAATAATCAAGTCATGATTTCAAAATTCTAAAGCGTTTAAAACCTTGCAGGACTAAACTTACAAATTTACAAACAAAAACTCTTGAAAATTATCTTCAAAAAAAGAACGGTCAAATGCTGCAATTAATTATGCTGAAATTTCGAAGTTTCAAATTAATATAAAACAGGAAGGACCTAGGTTGTAATTAAAATAGGCAGAAGGCCCTACGATAATAATAGGAAAACACTGAGAGACTTGTCTTGTAATTTCTCCATTAACTCTAAATATAAAAGCTAAACTTTCACTCCTTTGTTCATTTTGTCGTGAGATGCAACTAGAATTGTCCACGCCTACACGAAGCCCCACCTGAAAAGTAGAAGGGTTTGAGTAAAAATATATGCTTAAAAAATGAAATTGGACAAACAAATAAGACTCGTTTAAAAATTGGTTGGGCTTCGGGTAAGACCTTTTTCGTCCGGGCCTGACCCGAATATGCAAAAAAAACAAAAACTATTTTTTTACTTTTTTTTGCTATTTTCTTGTTATTTGTTTTTCACTATTTTGCTACCATTTCATTATTATATTGATACTATTTTGTTGTGATTGTTTGGATATTGTATAACTCTTGTTTTATTGTTAATTTTGTTACTATTTTAGAGGCATTTGTTTGTTAAGTTGCACCTATCTTAGTGTTTATTTAAGTATACATATTTATTTTTAATTTATTTTTGTTATGAATATCTTATTAAGTGGATATTCATCAAGATCAAAATAAGTTTTGATATACTTTAAATTCTAATAGTCATTAAAAGTAGATCTCTACTTCATTTATACTTCTTATGCCTATAAATAGAGACTTTGGAGAAATTTTGTAATTATTTCCATTGATCAATAAAATACGCTCTCTCTTTTGCTCTTCTATTTTTTTTTGTTCTTTACTTTCTATCTTTTTATTTTATAACACGTTATCAGCACGATTCTCTTTTATTTTATAATACGGTCACTCCAAATCTGCTGCTTAAGTTGTTGTCGATTACCTTCTAGAGCTATTGCAATTTCAGTCTTCAATTGAGGCTTGCGCACTATGGATAATCATTAGAGCCTTTAACCACTCAGATCTTCAGATATATTTTACTATGATTTATTTATTATATCATGTTTATTATAATTGGAGGTTAATCATGACAACATGAATAGATAGATTTTGATTTGAAATCCACGCATGTTTGCGATGGTGATTATGAAATAAAGAATCTATTGAAACGTTTATAAGTTCGTCTTAGTAAATCTATTGCATTCCCTGAAGTCAACTCAAACACAAAAGAAAATAAAAATCAATACTATTCCAATATTTGGCAGTACAAAATTAGTTAAAATCTCCAGAAGAGCTAATATATCAATATCTAAAAAGCAAAAAATTTGTGATGGTTAATGCATTAGTTTTAAAAGATATTCATTATAATGGATATTATATTGAGATTGTGAATGAAAAAAGATTATATTTCATATGAATCACTATTACTATAAATATATATTTTGAAAGGATGAAAAAAAAATGGACGATTGAATTATTGATTACTCTTGTTATTAAATTGAATTGATTGTGACTATCTTTGTGATCTTCTTTTGTCATCATCCCCATTAAGGGATTGAAAGCAAAATATTTGACTGTGAAAGATCTACTTATGAGCAATAGAATATGATAATTCTATCTCAAGCTCGTTATGGTTGGATGCACATAAAGTTGCAAGTGTTTTTTTTAAGCTGTAAGTATAATTCTACAGTATTCAGAATAAGTTTCAATTAAAATTACATGAAAAATATTACTAATGAGAACTTGCAATAGAGAAAACTTATGTATAAAAAGTCATTGGTTATGTAGTGTTGTACACCTAAAAATAAAATTCACTCTTAAAGTTTGCTATTAATAATTTTTTGGATATTTGAAAATTTTGGCATATTCCCAAGCAAATCGCATATAATTGTTTAGAAATTATATTTATTTTGTTGACTTAGCGGCATTATAAACTTCACATTGATTTAGACATTTGAGTAGTAAATGTCATAATAGTATTATATGTGGATACAAAGTAAAATGAATGACAATAAAATTATCAATTTGTCACAATTTATATTAACATTATTAGTACAATTAAAATGCATGTTAAAGTAAATCAAAAGTTTACTAATACAAATGCATTTACTACTTGGTGTGACCAGTTAGACCATCTTGGATCATATATAATGCGAAAATTAATTGAGAATTCATATAAACATTCATTAAAAAATCAGAAGATTCTTTAATTTAAAGAATTCATTGAGAATTTAAAGAATGCTAAAGTTGAGATTTAATGTCTTGCATTTCTGAAATGAATATGGGCCCATCCATCCACCATGTGGATGGTTTTGATATTATATGATTTTGGTAGATGCATGTACAAAATAATCACATATTTGTTATCAACTTGCAACCTGTCGTTTGCAAGATTTCTTGTTTAAATAATCAATTTCAGATTATGCAATTAAGACAATTCATCTTGCTAATACTGATGAGTTTATATCTTAGTCTTTTATTGATTGAGTTTGAAAAACTTTTGTAAAAGCTTGTTATTTATGCGTATAATGGTTTAGAGAAATTATTGATTGAACGCCCCTGATTAATGTCTAAACCATTACTTATGAGAACTAAACTTCCTATTTCAACATGAGGTTATGTTGATTTACGTGTTGTATGCATCAACCCAATAATTTATAAATACTCCCCATTACAATTGGTTTTTAGTCAATAGCTAAATATTTCTCATCTTTAAATTTTTATATATGCGTATATGTTCCAATTGCTCCACCACAATGCACAAAGATGAGTGCATTCTCAAAAAAAGTTGGGGATATATATTAATTATAAGTCTCCTTGTATTATTAGATGTTTTGAATGTACTGGAGATTCAATTATGACATGATTTGTGATTATTATTTTGATTTGATAGTTTTCCCGATATTAGGGGAGAGAAATAATAACTTGTAATAAGTTAGGAGGAGAGTAATTTGAACCAGAAGTTCTGTAACGCCTTGAATAATTTAAGTCTGTTTTTGTGAAAATTGACACAAATGTGTATTTACTGTAATGGTTAAGTGTTCTAGGTGTGTGTGTGAGGTTTTGGGTTCAATTCCCACTTTTGGAAAAACTTTGTTATTTTAGATCCAAGCCTTACTCTTATTGAGTGGGCTTATATTAAATTGTTTGTTAATCTATATCAGAATGAGTTTGCTGGTTTGAGTGGTAAGGAGTTAGTGTGTTGGAGGTTTTGTGATTAAACCCCTGCGCGAGCGTGGGTGTTAATTTTTGCTCGGTTATGTGATAGAGTTTCGGTGGAGTTGGGATTCTAAGGTAGTTGAGATTGAGTTGTTAGTGGGGAGTTGGGATCTATCTAATTTGTTTTTTTAAATTGTATTTTATTTTATTTTTCTCTGTCTCTGATTTTTTTCCTTTTCTCCTCTTCTTTGTCATCCTTTTTCGATTTTCGTTGCTTTCCTCGAATCTCTGTTGAAATTTCTCATTCAATCATCACTACTGCGTTCTTGGTTCGTTATTCGGTTGGTAAGTAAAATTTTACAGTCCTTTAACTTTTGGTTTGGGTTTAGCAATGTCAGACTATAGTGATTAAGCGGTGAATTCTATGATTAGGAGAAGGTTGTGAGGCGGAAAATTTCACTTCAACAGCTGGATTCGAGGCTGTGGTCATTTTTGGTAAGCGGTAAGTCAGTTTTTACGTAATTGGTTAAATCGTGTTAGACTCGTAAATTGGTTGCTAAAAAGTGTTGGGTATTCAGTTTTAGGTGCTGGAGGTCTCGGGAGTGATTTTGCATCAAAATGGTACTAGGTGTGTACCCTAAACATGAAAAACTAAGCTTCGATAAAATCTGAAAGTGCATTCTGTCGACGTCACATGGGCGTGTGCTTGGCCGTTTGGTTGGCCGTGTGCTAGACACGGCCGTGTGTTTGACGAAGGCATGGCTGTACTCTGGACACGACCGTGTGATGATGTGAGTGTGGTCGTGTGGGCAGCACGGGAGGGGCCAATTGGGCATGTGGGTTTTGGGCCAGGTCGTGTGGGCCATACAAGCAAGGCCAATTTGGGCGTGTGGGCCCATAATTTTAAAATTTTTCCTAGGTCGCACAAGTTGTTCAAATTGATCATGGACCTACCGTGTGGTTGGTAAGGGCTAACCAAACCCTAAATTATGCAATTTAATATTTTGATAGATTGATTTGAGTAGGATACTAAATGTATGTCTAACTGTACTATTTAAGTATGCATGTTATCTGTATACAAGCATGATAAATCTGTTATTTCTGTACTGTGATTGGGGTGGGTTTTGTATTTGTGAAGGAAATGATCTGTATGGCGACACTTCACCTATATTATGGCAGCTCGACTGCATATTATCTGTAATATGTCGTATCGACACTATATGGTGTGTAAAGATGGGTGCATGTTTTTAACCCCACATGGTGTGATGGGATGGTCAAAGCTGGTGTGTAGAGGATGGGGGTAGGACTCGACATATTTGTTCTACTTAACCGATTCTGTTATCTGTATTTGTAACGGACTTAAGTCTAAATTTGTATCTGATTGTATATAGGATTTCTATGTATATTGCATGTCTATTTAGTTAAACTCACATCTGCTTGTTATTTTGTTTAGGTAATCTATAGGCTTAGGCAGATCGGTGTGGCGGAGTCTCACGGTGACCACAAGTCTGTGAACTGACTTTAAGTAATGGTTTTTATTTAATTAAAGATTATTTCTGGGAGTTTTGTAATTAATGGACTCTTTGGACTGTTTGGTTTTTATGTTGGATTGGGTTTTTCGTTTTAACTCTTTGTTTGCGAAGGTAGACTAAAGCATGGTTTTTATTAAAACAAGGGTTTTTTCTGTAATACAATCTGGATTTTCAAAATATAACGATTTCTAAGACTTCCGCTGTAATTTATGTTTTGGAAAATGAATTAACTAAATAATGCTTTCAGTAATAGTTATACGCCAATATGTGATATAAAACTTGGATGATTTAACGAACAACACTACAAATCTTTATCAAAATAACACTATTTTCAAAACCCTTCTTTGTAACATCTCCAGATTTGACCATAACGTCTAGGCCGAGTTTAGGGTGTTACATTTAGTGGTATCAAAGCCAAGTTTGCAAAACTCGGGCTGTGAATTTTGGGTTCCAAAATTATGTTTCAAAAAGAACCGGTTTTGAAATAATTTAGATAATTTTGCAGAAGTATGTGGTACACCGAGTCTTCGATGCCGATCCTATAAGTATTTCTGAACTTAGATGAAAATTTTCTAAAAACACTGTAGTTAGTAATTTCTGCAATTGTATTGAGTTAGTTAGAAACTGAAACCTCTGAAATATTTCTGAACTTCTGATAATTTAAAGTATAAAATATCTACTAATAAATACTGGAACTGATGCATACAATTTTATAATGTAGATAAATTTGAGAATATACGATGAGCGCTTGTGGAACTCACGGTCATGGTTTTTATAGGTGCGATAGGGGTCGTAGGGGGCTCGAGCTGAGTTTTCCTCATAGTATACCAAATTTAGAATGAGTGAGACACCTGTTTCACTTGCTACTGAGACTGGGTCTCAAAGTCGCTCGGATGGGGACGACGCACTGTCTTAAGCCATGTTAAGGGTATTGGAGAGGGTCGCTAGACCCCAGTCTAGATTTGGGGGCCGTGGGTCGGTAACTGAACGACTCCTGTCCAATAGAGCTGAGCTGTTTAGGGGTGTCACTGGAGTCACCCCTATTGTGACTAAGTATTGGTTGAAGGCCACTGAGAAGATTATGAACGATATCAACTGTACTCTTGAGCAGAAACGAAAGGGTGCACTCTCTTTGCTTCACGATGAGACATATCAGTGGTGGTTGTCGGTTGAGGAGGGTACTCAACCGGATCATCTGAACTAGGATTATTTTAAGACTACCTTCCAAGGGAAGTATGTGGGAGCGAGCTATGTTGATGCTCGTAAGTTTGAGTTCATGAATCTCACGCAATGCGATAAACCTGTGATCGAGTATGAGGCCGAGTTTCTAAGGTTGAGCTACTATGCTCGAGGCATGGTGGCGTCTGAGTATGAGAAATGTGTTCATTTTAAGGACGGCTTGAGGGACAATTTGAGGGTTCTGATTACTCCGCAAAGGGAGCGTGAGTTTGCTAATCTTGTGGATAAGGCGAAGATCGCCAAGGAGGTTAAGCGTGTGAAGCACCAAAATAGGGATCGTGAGAGAGGTAAGAATAAGAGGTGTTCAGAGCCCTCTAGTTCTGTTCAAAGGCCTAAGAAATGGGCCAGGCCTGATGGGCCTATTAGAGTGGAGGTACCTGTCACTCCTACTGGGATTCAACCCTGTGGTGATTGTGGTAGGCGTCAGTCGAGCGAGTGTTGGAGGAGGTTAGGGGCGTGTCTGAGGTGTGGGTCTATGGAGCATCAGATTAAATAGTGTCCACATCGTACTGATCAGATGCAAGCTTTGAGACTGAGTTTTGTACAGCTTCAGAGGGCAGTTCAGCAGCGACCTAGGGGCCATGGACTAACTAAGGGTAGTAATGGTATGGGTCGAGGACAGAGAGCACCGGGCATAGGTGCTAATTAGACTGAGGCAAGACAGTTTGCACTGGTTTATAATGCTCGACGTCGAGAGGATAGAGACGCTCCTGATGTGATCATGGATACACTCTTTATTTTTGATATTCCATATACTACTCTGGTAGACATATGTTCTACACATTCCTATGTAGCTAGTATTGTTTTTGAAAACTTGGGGATTTCTATTAAGTGTAATTCTAGTGAGATTACCGTGCTGAGCCTGTTGGGGTAATCTGTTCGGGTTGATAGACTATATAAAACTGTTCCATTAGAAGTGCAATGGGCTGTGTTTTTGGAAAATTTGATGGAGCTACTATTTAGGGAGTTCAATTTAATTCTAGGTATGGAATGTTGAGCATCGATTTAGCTTAGATTGTGCGACTAAGAGGGTTGTTCTGAGGATCGTGGATGATAAGGAAGTGGTTGTGATCAGTGAGCATCGAGATTACTTATCTAATGTAATCTCTGCTCTAGTGGCTGAGAAATTGGTTTGGAAAAGGTGTAAGGTGTATTTGGCCTACGTCAGTGTTTCAATTTCTAGAGACTCTTCTATCAAGGATATCAGAATAGTGAGGGAATTTCTGGGTTTACCTTTGAAACGGAAAGTTGAGTTTGGTATTGAGCTTCTACTGGGTACAGCTCCGGTGTTCATCACTCCGTGCTGTATGGCACCGAAGGAGCTTACAGATCTTAAGGCTCAACTTTAAGAGTTTTTGGATCGTGGTTTCATCTGTCCTAGTGTGTCTTTGTGGGGGAAACCTGTTCTGTTTGTGAATAAAAATGATGGTACCATGATGGTGTGCATTGACTATTAGCAGCTGAATAAACTGACTGTGAAGAATAAGTATCCACTTTCGAAGATCGACAATTTGTTTGATCAGTTCCGAAGGGCTTCAGTGTTCTCAAAAATAGATCTTCGATCTGGGTGTCATCAGTTGAGAGTTAAGGAAATTAATATTCATAAGACGACATTTAGGACTCATTATGGGCACTACGAGTTCCTAGTTATGCCCTTTGGTCTGATGAATACTCCAGCTGCATTCATGGATCTGAAGAACCAAGTTTTTCAGCTGTATTTGGATCAGTTCGTCGTGGTCTTCATCGACAATATTCTGGTTGACTCTAAGATTGAGAATGATCATGATGAGCATATTCGAGTAGTGCTTCAGATACTCTGAGAGAAATAACTTTACGCTAAGTTGAGCAAGTGTGAGTTCTTATTATGAGAGGTAACTTTTCTAGGGCACGTGGTTTCTGTTGAGGGGATCCGGGTTGATCCTAGAAAGATTGAGGTTGTGCTTGATTGGAAACAGCCTAAGAACGTATCTGAGATGCGTAGTTTTCTAGGTCTTGTGGGATATTATCGGTAGTTTTTCGAAAGGTTCTCTCTGATTGTAGCTCCTTTGACTAAGCTTCTGTGCAATGATATTCCTTTTTCCTAGACTTATGTGCAACAATTGAGCTTCGAGAAGCTCAAATTTGTTCTGACTCAGGCTCCTATTCTGATACAGCCTGAATTTGGTAAAGAGTTTGTTGTACACAGTGATGCATTGCACGTCAGTTTGGGATGTGTACTGATGCAAGATGGTAAGGTTGTGGCTTATGCTTCCCGTCAGCTTATGTCACACGAGGAGAATTATTCGATGCATGATCTCGAGTTAGCTACTGTGGTATTTACGTTAAATATCTAGAGGCATTATCTGTATGGTGAGAGGTGTATCATCTACACTAATCACAAGAGCCTCAAGTACCTCATTACTTAGAAGGAGTTGAATCTTAGACAGCGTCGATGGATTGAGCTGGTCAAAGATTATGACTGCAGGATAGAGTATCGTCTTGGTAAGGCCAATGCGGTGGCTGATGCTCTCAATTGTAGGCCAATGACTGATTTGAGGGCGATGTTTGCTCTCCTTAGTCTGTTTGATGATGGGGGCCAGTTAGCCGAGTTGTAAGTTAAGCCGACTTGGATTGGGTAGATTCGAGAAAAATAGTTAGCGGATGAGTTTTTGGTTCTGCGATTTTGCCAATACTTCGAATTTTGGGCTGAATAAGGATGAAGTTTTGTTTTTTCATGGTCGGGTTTGTGTACCGAATGATTCTGATCTAAGGCAGTTGATTCTGAGGGAGGCTCATAATAGCCCTTATGCTATGCATCCCAATGGTAATAAAATGTATTACGATCTCCGTAAACTGTACTAGTGGCCAGGTTTGGAACGGGAGGTAACATATTTTGTTGCTTATTGTTTGACATGCCAGCAGGTTAAAGCTGAGCACCAGTTGCCTTCGGGTTTGCTTTAACTTGTTAAGTTTCCTTTATGAAAATAGGAGCAAGTGGCGATGGACTTCGTTAGTGGGTTTCCTTTAACACCCACTAAGTAGGATCCTATTTGGGTCATCGTGGATCAATTGACCAAGTCTGCTCATTTTACTTCGGTTCGGACGGGCTACTCTCTACAAAATTTAGCAAAGCTCTACATTTCTGATATTGTAAAACTGCATGGGGTTCCAGTTTTGATAATTTCTGATAGGATCCTCGATTCACTTCTCAGTTTTAGAAAAAATTGCATGAGGCTCTGGGTTTGAGATTAGACTTCAGTACTGCGTTCCATCCTCAGACCGATGGTCAATCTGAGAAGGTGATTCAGATACTGGAGGATATGCTTCGGAGTTGTGTGATTGATTTTTGAGGTAGTTGGGAAGAATTTCTGCCGTTAGCTGAGTTCGCCTACAACAACAGTTTCTAGTGTAGCATCCAGATGGTACCTTACGAGCCTTTGTATGGTCGTAAGTTTCGTACTCTGCTATGTTGGACTGAGTTGGGTGAGTGTTAGGTTTTGGGTCCGGAGTTGGTTTCCGAGACTAAAGATAAGGTTAGATTGATTCAAGATCATCTAAAGACGGCTTCTGATAGACCGAAGTCTTATACAGATTTGAAAATGAGATATATCGAGTACTCTAGGGGTGACTTCATTTTTCTTAAGGTTTTTTCGTGGAAGAAAGTTCTGAGGTTCGGTCGTAAGGGCAAGTTGAGCCCTAGGTTCATTGGGTCGTATCGGATTCTGAAGCGTGTGGGATCGATCGCTTATCAGTTGGAGCTACCTCTAGAGTTGGATCATATCCATGATGTGTTTCACGTCTCGATGTCGAGGCGGTACCGGTCTAATCCATCTCATGTTGTCTCTGTTAAAGAGATCGAGGTTAGACCAGATTTGACTTTTGAGGAAGAGCCGGTTTAGATTTTAGAGCGAGATATTAAGGTTTTGAGAAGGAATCCCATACCGTTAGTAAAGGTTTTGTGGCAGAATCATCACTGAGGAAGCCACATGGGAACCTGAGGACTTGATGCGTCCGTAGTATCCTCATATGTTCTGATCAGGTAAATTTTGAGGCTGAAATTTCTTTTAGGGGGTAGAGTTGTAACGCCTTGAATAATTTAAGCGAAATTTCTTTTAGGGGGTAGAGTTGTAACGCCTTGAATAATTTAAGTTTGTTTTTTGTGAAATTTAACATAAATGTGTATCTGCTTCAGTGGTTAAGTGTTCTGGGTGTGTGTGTGAGGTCTTGGGTTTAATTCCCTCTTTTGGCAAAACTTTGTTATTTTAGATCCAAGCCTTACTCTTATTGAGTGGGCTTATATTAAATTTTTTGTTAATCTATATCAAAATGAGCCTGCTGGTTTGAGTGGTAAGGAGTTAGTGTGTTAGATGTCCAGTGTTTGAACCTCTGCGCGAGCGTGGGTGTTAATTTTTGCTTGGTTATGTGATAGAGTTTCAGTGGAGTTGGGATTCTGAGGTAGTTGAGATTGAGTTGTTAATGGGGAGTTGGGTTTTATCTATTTTTTTTAATTTGTATTTATTTTATTTTTCTCTTATCAATTTTTCTCCGTCTCTGATTTTCCCCCCTCTCCTCTCCTTAGTCTTCCTCCTTCGATTTTCGTTGCTTTCCTCAGATATCTGTTGAAATTTCTCGTTCAATCATTGCTACTGTGTTCTTGGATCGTTATTCGGCTGGTAAGTAAAATTTTACAGTCCTTTAACTTTTGGTTTGGGTTTAGCAATGTCAGACTATAGTGATTAAGCGATGAATTCTGTGATTAGGAGAAGGTTGTGAGGAAGAAAATTTCACTTCAATGGCTTGATTCAAGGTTGTGGTCGTTTTTGGTAAGCGGTAAGTCAACTTTTGTGTGATTGGGTAAATTGTGTTAGACTCATAAATTGGTTGCTAAAAGGTGTTGGGTATTCTGTTTTAGGTGCTGGTGGTCTCCGGAGTGATTTCACATCAAAATGGTACGAGGTGTGTACCTTAAACACGAAAAATCGAGCTTCGGTGAAAGCCAAAATTGTATTCCCGATACCACACGGGTGTGTGCCTGGTTATGTGGTTGGCCGTGGGTGAGACACGATCGTGTGTTTGACGAAAGCGTGGCCGTTCTCTGGACATGACCGTATGATGATGTGAGTGTGGTTGTGTGGGCCATACGGGCTAGATCAATTGGGCATGTGGGCCCACATGGGCATGCCACACGGGCGTGTGGGTTTTGGCCAGGTCGTGTGGGCCATACGGGCAAGGCTAATTTGGGCGTGTGGGCTACACGGACGTGTGGGCCCACACGGGTAGGCCACACGAACATGTGGGCCCATTATTCTAAAATTTTCCCTAGGGTCGCACGGGTCCTTCCAATCGATTGTGGGCCTACCGTAAGGTTGGTAAGGGTTAACCAAACCCTAAATTATGTGATCTGATATTTTGATAGACTGATCTGAGTAGGATACTAAATGTATGTCTGACTGTACTATTTAAGTATGCATATTATCTGTATACAAGCATGACAAATTTGTTATTTTTGTATCTATGATTGGGGTGAGTTTTGTATTAGTGGAGGATGTGATCTGTATGGTGACACTTCGCCTATATTCTGGCAGCTCGACTGCATATTATCTATAATGTGTGGGTGTTTTTAACCCCACATGGTTTGATGGGATGGTCGGAGATGGTGTGTAGAGGACGGAGGTAGGACTCGGCATGTATGTTCTAGTTAACCGATTTTGTTATCTGTATCTGTAACAGACTTAAATCTGAACTTGTATGTGATTGTATATGGGATTTCTGTGTATATTGCATGTCTATTTCTGTTGGGTTACACACTGAGTTTATGTAAACTCATCTGTTTGTTGTTTTGTTCAGGTAATCCACAAACTTAGGCGGATCGGTGTAGCTGAGTCTCACGATGACCACAAGTTTGTGAACTGACTTTAAATAATTGTTTTTATTTAATTAAAGATTATTTCTGGGAGTTTTGTAATTAATGGACTCTTCGGACTGTTTGGTTTTTATGTTGGATTGGGTTTTTCGTTTTAACTTTTTGTTTGTGAAGGTAGACTAAAGCATGGTTTTTATTAAAACAAGGGTTTTTCTGTAATACAGTCTAGATTTTCAAAATATAATGATTTCTAAGACTTCCGCTGTAATTTATGTTTTGGAAGATGAATTAATTAAATAACGCTTTCAGTAGTTATAAGCAAATATGGGATATAAAAATTGGATGGTTTAACGAACACCACTACAAAGTTTTATCGAAATAACACTGTTTTCAAAACCCTTCTTTGTAACATTTCCAGATTCGGCCATAACGTCTAGGCCAGATTTGAGGTGTTACAAGTTCAACAAGAATAACTCATTACAAGTTCCAAATATGAAAATTCTCATAAAAGAAAAAATGAATCTACATGGTCATATAGGGAATGCGGGTGCTCTAGAAGAGACCCAAGATATAAGTAATAAGTAAAACTTCAGAAGAGATTCAGGTACTTGAAACTAAATTCGAGAACATGTCGAACCGATAATAGAAGTGGTCAACAATAGTTTTGCATGCAATATTATTGTTAAAATAATGAAATAAAAGGAAGATCTTGAATAAATCAATTCAAAAATATATATATGAAATAAATTGGTCAAAATAGAAAGACGCAACTCAAGTACAATTAAATTTGTGGAGTTTTTAGACTAGTAGTCCAAATATCTAAAGGTATAAAGCCAGTGAGGGTACAAATGAAGTAGTTTTGCAAAAACGGAATAAAAATATGAAGTTTTTCGATAAGTCCTGGAATTGATTATGAAAAAAATATAATATTCTTTTGTGGTAGATTCAATAACATTTAGATATATTATTTTGACAATTCATAAAAGATTTAAGTTCGTCTAATGGTTGTTGTTACAACCTTTTATGAATCACTATATAGTAATGTTTATATTAAAATTCTTGAAGGATTTAGAATGCCGAAGCATATTGAAATTCTCGGAAATTGTTCATTTATATGAATTGAAATAATTTGAACATGTGTGATAAATTTGGCATTGTGAATAGTAGTTGAAGGAGGATTATAAAATGATCCAAAATACTTATTTGTGTTTTATAGAAGAATCATGATTAAAGTTTGCTATTATTATTGTTAAAACTTCTGAAGAGATCAAAATATATTTCCCCCAAAATTTTCCTCATTCGTGACTTTTAAAAGAATGGTGATATAAATGCTTAACAAATACATTCAAATAGTCATTTGAAAAACTAGTATTCAATCTTGAATATGTAGAATATGAGAAAGTATGTGATGTTTTCATGAGGGGGAGTAAATTCGCGCTGTACTCTTTTTTCCTTAACCGAGGTTTTGTCCCATTGGGTTTTCTTGGTAAGGTTTTTAACGAGACATCATATTATGCGTATTATATATATGTGTACTCTATTTCCTTTACAAGGAAATTTTTTCCCACAAGATTTTTATTTTAGTAAAGTTTTAACGAGGCACATTATCTACCAATAGACATCTCATGAGAGTGTTATGAATATCTTATTGAGTGGATGTCCATCAAGATTAAGATAAGTTTTGATGTATTTTAAATTTTAATAGTATCGAAGTAGATTTCTACTTCATTTATACTTCTTATGCTTATAAATAGAGACTTTGGAGAAGCTTTGTAGTTATTTACATTGATCAATAAAATATGCTCTTTCTTTTGCTCTCTTATTTTCTTTGTTCTTTACTTTCTGTCTTTTTATTTTATAAGAATTTTCAATTTGTTGAGAAACATTTATTTTAATGTTTTAGTATTTTTTGATGTATTATTTTTTTTAAAATTATATAATAAAGAATATAAAAAATTAATACGGCCAGGTCGAGCCCGGTTTGGGCAAAATGTTAAGACCGAACCCGACTCGGCTCATGGACACCTTTAGATCCAACAAGTCTAAATATTTTTACCTTTGTTTCTTTTCTTTTTTTTTTACAGATAATTCTTATGCTGGATAAAAAATCATATTTTCATATTATTTATTCAACGATATTTGAATTTTCACTTATATGATTATAAAAAAATAGCATTCATTCTGATTTGATTTTATAATTCTCGACTATTTTTTTACTTCAATATTATAAATTTGTATGTTTCATTTAATTTCACTTATATGATTGCATGTTTCTTTATTTTTTAAAAAATTATTTAAAAATAGTTAGGATTTTAATTTATTAATTGCATCATCTTTAAATTGTCTTCACATAAAAATATAAAATTATTATAAAATAAAGAGAGATGGAGAGAATAAAGAACAAAAAAAATATGAAAGCAATAGAGGTGTACTTTATTGATCAAAAGGGTGATTACAATGCTTCATCGAGTCTCTATTTATAGGCATAAGAAGTATAAAAAAGTAGAGATCTAATTCTAATAACTATTAGAATTTAAAGTACATTAAAACTTTATCTTGATCATGATGGACATTCACTTAATAAGTTATTCATAACACTCCCCCTTGGATGTCCATTGGTAGATAATGTGCCTTGTTAAAACCTTATTAGGAAAAACCATGTGGGATAAAAACATAATTGAAGAAAAAAGAGTACACAATTTATAATACGCATAATATGCTGTCTCATTAAAAACCTTATCAGGAAAACCCAATGGGACAAAACCTGGATTAAGGGAAAAAAAGTGTGACGCGTATTTACTCCCCTTATGAAAACATCACATATTTTCTCATATTCTACGTATTAAATCTTGAATACTAATTTTTCAAATGACTATTTGAATGTATTTGCTAAGCATTTATATTATCATTCTTTTAAAAGTCATGAGTGAGGGAAATTTGGGGAAATATATTTTGATCTCTTAGGGATATTCTACAATAATCATAACAAGCTTTAATCATGATTCTTTTATAAAACACAAATAGGTATTTTGGATCATTTTAAAATCCTCCTTCAACTACTATTGACTAATTCAAAGTTACCATATATGTTCAAATTATTTCAATTCATATAAATGAACAATTTCTCGAGAATTTCAATATGCTTCTAACATCCTAAATCTTTCAAGGATTTGAATATAAAATTTACTATATAGTGATTCATAAAGGTTGTAACAATAACCATTAGGCGCAAGTTAAATATTTTATGAATTGTCAATTTAATGATATATCTAAAGGTTATTGCATCTACCACAAAAGAATATTATATCTTTTCATAATCAATACCGGGACTTAGAGAAAAACTTCATATTTTTATTTCGCTTTTGCAAAACTACTTCAATTGCACCCTCATTGGCTTTATACCTTTAGATATTTGAACTACTGGTCCAAAAACTCCACGAATTTAATTTTACTTGAGTTGCGTCTTTCTATTTTGATAAATTTTTTTCTATTTTTACATTCCTCAATAAATTTAGGCTTAGGATCCTCATTTTCCTTTATTATTATTTCAATAGCAATATTATAAGAAAAATTGTTGTCGACAACTACATTTTTTGCAGTTCCATATTTTTCTCGTATTGACATAACTTATCGAGATCTCTTTATTTTCATCATTTTCACTTTTAGGTATTTAAATCTCTTATTGAGTTTTATAATTAGTTACGTCATAGGTCTCTTTAGGAACCCCCGCCTCCACTATAAGACCATCTTGAATGTTTGCTCCTTTTCTTTTACGATGATTTTTATATTTGGAACCGGCCGGTCTTCCACACTTCAGGCATGAATTACTTTCTTTTACATTAACAGTTTGCCCTATTAGAACATCAATTCGTATTGGAGCACTTTCAGCTGGTATGTGAGATTGAATGAACCTGACAGTTGATTTGTAAAATGAATTATCTATTGAACTTCAGGTTCAAATTGCTTTGTACGAGGATCTTAGACATTGATAATTCATTTCAAGTACTTTATTAATCCAACTTTTTATTTTCTCCCCTTAATGTTGGGAAAACTGATAACTCATGTAATAACTAAATCTCAAATTAATAGCTCAAAAATATTATAAGGAGACTCATATAAATATACATTCCCAATACCTTATGATGATCCATCTTTGTGTGTTGCGGTGGAGCAGTTGAAACATATACTGCACATCCAAAATTGTAAGATGGGAAATATTTAGCTCTTGACCAAAAATCAATTGTAATGGGGAGGATTTATAATTTATTGGCTTGATTCGTACATGTAAATCAATACAATCTCATGCTGAAATAGGAAGTTTTGTTCTCATAAGTAATCATTTAGCTATTAGTTGGAGGCATTTAATAAATGATTCAACTATATCATTTTATGTGTGAACATGAACTACAAGATATTCAACTTTTATCCTGATTGACATACAATAATTATTGAAAGCTTGGGACATAAACTCACCAACATAAGCAAGATGAATTGTTTTAATTGCATAATCTGAAATTAATCATTTAAACAAGAAATCTCGTAAACGACAGGTTGCGAGTTGATAACGTATGTGATTATTTTGTAGATACATCTACTAAAATCATATAATGTCAAAATCATCTACATGGTGGATGAATGAGTCCATATTCATTTCAAAAATGCAAAACATTAAATCTCAACTTTAACTAGTGAGTTTGTAATAATCAATTATCATTGAAAACAAGCAACACATGAGAATTCTTTAAATTAAAGAATCTTTTGGTTCTTTAATAAATGTCTATATGGATTCTCAATTAATTTTCACATCATGTATAATCCAGGATGGTCTAACTGGTCACGCCAAATAGTAAATGCATTTGTATCGATAAACTTTTGATTTACTTAATCATGTTTTTCAATTGTACTAATAATGTAAATATAAATTTTGACAATTAATAATTTTATCGTCATTTTTTATTTTGTATTCACATATAAGCAAGACAGTAAAATTTACTTTTGGAAATGTCTACATCAATGTGAAGTCCATAATGTTATTAACTTAATAAAAGAAATATAATTTGCAGACAATTATTTGCAATATTCACTTGATGAATATGCCAAAATCTTCGAATATTTTGACCATAATTTTCTTGTTTTTCGTTATTATTATTTTTCTAGTGGTTAGAGGTACCACTATTATAACCACATTGATAACGATTATTAGTACGTCTCCGACCACATCCTCAATTACAACAACAATTATGATCTCTATATTTTCATTTTTCAAAATTGTTATGTATTGCTACATTCACTTCAGGGAATGAAGTAAAACTAGTAGAAAGAATTTCATAATTTTTCATTAGTAACTTATTATTTTGCTTAGCCACTAGAGGGTATGGGATCGTTCGAAAATACTGTTAAAGTCATTTTCACAATATTACTACGGTAGGAGCACATTAGATATTTCAATCATATAGTGTAATGAATTCCTTCGGGGAATATATATATTACAAATACATGAGTATCTCATGTTATTTATATATATGGTTTTAATGTAAAACACATGAAAGTTTTATTTAATATATATCTTCTTGATCTGAAAAATAATATTATATTTTATAAAATTTTGCATGTAACACCCTAAACCCGGCCTAGACTTTATGGCCGAATTTGGCGATATCACATGGAAAGGGAGTTGAAGACAAGGTTGTCGAGTTAAAAAAAATTGTCACAGTAAGTTAGCTTTTATTTAATTCAGAAAAAAACCTAGTTGATTTGGTTTAAAACTTGTCTCTTAGTGGAAGCTTTTATAACCAATTAATTTAGGGAAAATCGTTTCTATTTACGAAAAACCTTAGTTTTTTTTTTAGAAAAAATCGTGTTTTATGGAGTTGCAGTTTAAAGAAAGTCCATAAAAAAACAGTATAAAGTCCCAAATTTAAAGCCAATCAGTCCATAGTCTAGAAGATACATAAAAAACCCCCAAATAAGTAATAAATTCTAGGCATTAATGGAAAATAGTATAAAATTTACGTGTGGCCACCGTCAAGTCCTCCGCTGCACCACACCTGTCAAGTCTGGGGATTACCTGTACAGATTAAACAAAGAAAGGGTGAGTTTTCGCAAACTCAGTGTGTAATCCCCACAGAAAACATGCATCTGAGATAATCAAGTAATTGATTCGATATAGTGCAGGCGTGTGCCAATCACGAGAATCGGTTTGGGCCTTAGCCTGTTCGAGATCTGATCTCGAGAATATATTAGGGCCTTGGCCCATATCAAATCTGAGAATCGAATCTGATAAATAAAAATCCTACCCACCAGCCCCTACACACCATGTGGGGATTAAATCAACCCACCCATCCCTGCACACCATGCTGTACCGAAATGCGGCACATAATCAGAAGGTTGCAACTGAGCTGCCAGATAATAGGCATAATAGCCTTTCAAACACTTCCCCCAAATATCATCAACCCACCCCGATGTAATGCAACATACAAAATATGTCATGCCATTATGCAATTAATAGTACATACATTCAGATATCATAAGTCATGCTCGGTATAGAAATCAGACAGACAAACAGATCACACATATAGGGGTCTAAGTAAAGCTTACCGACCCTACAGTAGGTCCACAGTCGACATGGGCGACCCGTGCAACCTTACAGAACTTTTTAGAAAAATGGGCTCATACGCCCATGTGGCCCACTCAGCCCAAATTGGCCTTGGTCGTGTGATCCATCTTTAATGTAACCCGTGCTAGCTAAATATTCATATATGTTTTCACTATTTACTTATGTGTTCCTTCAAGTTGTCTACTTGAGTCACTGTTACTAAATTATTTATATCTTGAGCTACAGAATTCTGAATTAAAATCCGTTTGATGTCTTTGAAATTAGACTCAAATACCTTTCTACCATAAAATTTTCAAAATTTTTGGTTCAGCCAATAAGTACAGTAAAATCCTCAAACCTACCCCTATTCTGCTGTCTCACAACTTCGACCCTTCTTTGCTAAAAATTAATTATCTTTTGGTACAAAATTTGGATGAATTTTTAATTTGTTTTTATTAAAAATAGACTCATTAATAATTTAAACATGTAAATTTTAACCCCTAATTTTTTTTCTTCAAGTTTTGATGATTTTCCAAAGTTAGAACAGGGGAACCTGAATTCATTCTGACCTTGTTTCACCAAGTTTATTATATCTCACGATTTACAATTCCATCCTGAAATCTGAGCCAAAAAAAAATACCCTTTCCTGCATAGGGATTCAAACACAAGACCTCCACCATAATAACACACCATTTAACCACCAGACTAACAGGCCTATTCTGATGTAATTTACCCAACAATCAAATAAAAGCCTACTGAACAAGAGTAAGGCCTAATTCATTCAAAATACCAAAATTTTCCCAAGCGAAGGCTTGAACTTGGGACCTCCCAAACACACCCAGAACACATAACCACTAAAGCAGACATATATTTTGTGTCATATTTTCACAATAATAAAATTAGAAATTTTGGGGCGTTACAACTCTACCCCCTAAAAGAAAATTTCATCCTCGAAATTTTACCTGATCAGAACAGATGAGGATATTGCTGACGCATCGCATCCTTAGGCTCCCACGTGGCCTCCTTAGTGCTATGATTACACCACAGAACCTTCACCAAGGGAATAGACTTTTTCTGAAGGACCTTTACATCACGGTCCAGAATGTGAATTGGCTCCTTCTCGAAGGTCAAGTCTGGCCAAACCTCAATCTTTTCAATAGAAACAACATGCGTGGCATTAGAGCGGTAGCGCCTCAACATCGAGATGTGAGAAACATCATGAATGCGGTCTAACACCAGAGGTAACTCCAACTGATAAGCGACAAGTCCCACACGTTTTAGACTGTGGTAAGGTTCAATAAACCGAGGGCTCAGCTTGCCCTTGCGACCAAACCTCAGAACCTTTTTCCATGGCGAGACCCTGAGAAAAACTAAGTCCCTCACAGAATACTCGATCTAACACCTCTTCAAATCCGCATACGATTTCTGCCTATCAGAAGCCACTTTTCAAATGATCTTGAATCAATCTAACCTTATCCTCTATCTCAGAGACCAACTCAGGACCTAGAACACGTCGCTTGCCCAACTTAGTCCAGTATAAATGAGTGCGACGCTTACGACCGTACAGTGCCTCCTAAGGTGTCATCTGGATGCTAGACTGGAAGCTATTATTATAGGTAAACTCCACTAACGACAAGTACTCCTCCCAACTACCTCGAAAATCAATAACACAGCTCTTCAACATGTCCTCCAATATCTGAATCACCCTCTCCGACTGACCATCTGTCTGAGGATGGAAAGCAGTACTGAAGTCTAATCTTGAACCCATAGCCTCATGAAACTTCTTCTAGAATCGAGACATGAAACGAGGATCCCAATCGAAAATGATCGAGATAGGTACCCCATACAGTCTCACTATTTTTGATATGCAGAGCTTAGCTAATTTTTAAAGAGAAAAGTCTATCCTTTCCAGAATGAAGTGAGCAGACTTGGTCAATTGATCCATGACGACCCAGACAAAATCCTTCTTAGTGGGTGTTAGAGGCAACCCACTAACGAAGTCCATCATTACTCGCTCTTATTTTCATAACGATATCTTAACCGACTGCAGTAAACCCAAAGGTAACTGATGCTCGCCTTAACCTGCTGACAAGTCAAACAGCGAGCAACGAAGTCAGTAACCTCACGCTTCAACCCTGGCCACCAGTACAATTCTCGAGGATCTCGGTACATCTTGTTCCCGTCGGGATGTATAGTATAGGGACTACCATGCGCCTCTCTCAGAATCGACTGCCTTAAATCCTCATCATTCGATACACAAATCCGACTGCGGAAACAAAGTACCCCATCACTGTTTACCGTAAAATCAGTAGTGCCACCATTCTCAACCTGACGAAAACACAACCTGAGAGACTTATCCCCAACTGTTTACCTCGAATATGTTTAATCCATGTCGATTTATATTGACATTCTGCCAACAGACTTCCATCGTCGAATAGGCTAAGCCAAGCGAACATCGCTCTCAGATCGATCATAGCCCTACGGCTCAACGCATCGGCCACCACATTGGCCTTACTGGGATGGTACTCAATGGTACAATCATAATCCTTAAGCAGCTCAACCCATCTATACTGCCTAAGATTTAACTCCTTCTGAGTGAGGAGATACTTGAGGCTTTCATGATCGGAGTAGATAATACACTTCTCACTGTACAGATAATGCCTCTAGATTTTCAATGCAAAGGCTACGACGGCCAACTCCAAATTGTGCATCGGATAGTTCGCCTCGTGTGTCTTAAGCTAACGGGACGCATATGCAACCACCTTACCATCCTGCATTAACACACATCCCAAACCGACATGTGATGCATCGCTATAAACCGTGAACTCCTTTCTAGGTTCAAGCTATACCAAAACAAGAGCCTCAGTTAGTACAGTCTTAAGCTTCTCAAAGCTCTCTTGCTGCGTATTAGCCCAGTCAAATGGTACACCTTTACGTAACAGCTTATTCAAGGGTGCTGCAATCAGTGAAAATCTTTCCACAAACCGTCGATAATAACCTACCAGCCCCAAAAAAGTTACAGATCTAAGACACATTCTTAGGCTGCTTCTAGTCTAATACAGCCTCAATTTTTCAAGGATCGACTCAAATCCCCTCAGCAGACACCACATGACCCAGAAATGTTACTTCATGTAACCAGAACTCGCACTTGCTGAACTTAGCATAGAGCTGCTTTTCCCTCAAAATCTGAAGAACAATCCTAAGGTGCTTGTCATGCTCATCCTCAATCCACGAATAAACCAATATATCATCAATGAACACCACTAAAACCTATCCAGGTAGGGCTGAAACACTCAGTTCATCAGATCCATAAAAATTGTCGGTACATTAGTCAGTCCAAATGGCATCACTAGGAACTTGTAGTGACCATAACGAGTCCTAAATGCCATCTTATGCACATCAGCCTCCTTAACCCTCAACTGATGATACCTAGAATGCAAGTCAATTTTGGAGAACACAGACACCCCTCAAAACTGGTCAAACAAATCATCAATCCTCAAAAGTGGATACTTGTTCTTAATAGTCAACTCATTTAGTTGTCGGTAGTTGATACACATACTCACGGGGACACACTAGGGTGGATGAACCCACAATCTAATAACTCTTAAATTTGAGCCTTGAGCTCCGTAAGCTCCTTCGGTGCCATTCGATAGGGAGCGATAGACATCGGAGCTGTACCAGGGAAAAGCTCAATCCCAAACTCCACTTCTCGATTCAGAGGTAAACCCAATAGCTCCTCAGGAAAGATGTCTGAAAAATCCCTCACAGTTCTAATGTCCTTAAAAGTAGAGTCCCTAGAAGCAGAAACACTTATGTAGGCCAAATAGGCCTCACATCCTTTGCGACCCAGTTTCTCAGCTACCAGTGCAGAGATTATGTTAGCTAAGTAATTCTGACGTTCCCCAATCATAACTACTTCATTACCCCCTTCAGTTCTCAATACAACCCTCTTAGCCGCACAGTCCAAACTGACACGATGCTTGACCAACCAGTCCATCCCCAATATCATATCGAGCTCCCCAAACGAAAGCTCCATCAAATCAGCCAGAAATATCGTCCCTTGAACCTTTAAAGGAACATCCCTCTACAATTTGCTAACTCTAACAGATTGCCCTAGTGGGCTCAGCACAATCACCTCACTGGAAGTACTCTCAACCGGAATTTCTAGGTTTTTGGAAACAGAACAGGCAACATAGGAATACGTAGATCCTATATATATCAATGCAATGTAAGGCACATCAAAAATAAGAAGCGTACCCGTGATGACGTCCGGAGCATCTCTATCCTCTCAGCGATGAGCAACATAAAATAGGGTTGGCTATCTCTCCTCAGCCTATCCAGCACCTTTGCCCAGTGCTCTCTGCCCACGACCCATGCCATTACCACCCCTAGCCTGACCACGGCCCCTCGGTGGCTGCTGAACTTCTGTCGGTGACTATGCAGTAGTAGAACATGTAGCTTGCACCTGATCGGCCCTCAGCGGACACTCTTGAACATGGTGCTCAGTAGACCCACATCTTAAACAAGCCCCAGTCGTCCTCTAACATTCGCCCGGATGGCATCTTCCACAATGCCCACAAAACGTGATCCCAGTAGGTGCAACAATGGCCCCAACTCTAACTGGCCAACCAGATCTGACCTTTTTCTTAGGCCTCATCATAAAACTTGAGGCTCTAAATCCCTCTTATTCTTGCCTCTCTCCTTATCCTGGGTTTGGCGCTCAGCGCGCTTCACCTCCTCAGCGATCTTCGCCTTCTCTACCAGTGCTAAAAAGTCATGCTCCATCTGCAGAGCTATCAGCACTCTTAAGCTATCCCTGACTCCATCCTCGAAGTGGACACAATGGTCATATTCAGTTGCCACCATGCCTTGCGTATAGCGGCTTAAACTCAGAAACTTGGCCTCATACTCGGCCACTGAACGATCCCCTTGCGTGAGATTCAGAAACTCACGTCTTCTTGCGTCAATGTAGCTTGCCCCCATATACTTACCTTCGAAATCAGACTTATAGAAATCCCATGTCAATCATTTGGGCTGAATGTGTAACACCCCTTACTCGTACTGGTCGCCGGAATAGGGTGCGAGGCATTACCAGAACACATACACTTGTAAACGTATTTAACCGTATTATAAAATTTCATCTAAATTAAAACTTTCAACTTTTTAACATGCTTTTATAATTCTTCACAATATATCCTCTAAATATTATATTCATAATAAATAGGGCCTACGAGACCCGATTTATATTCATGCAATTCACAAGTCTAAACAATTCAATGCTTCATTTCCATTTCATTCAATTCATAATTTCTCAAGTTCACAATTCAAATTAATTTCTCAATCCAATATACATTTCAATATCACAATAATTCTTTTAATTTAAATCATATCACTAGCAATAGAAATTTTCATTTACTTCTCATACAATTCAATATCATTAAGTTCAATACTAATACGTATTTACCATTTAACTCAACGTTTATCGATTATGATCGAATATATGACCGATTTATACACAAGTCATTCTTATATTTTCCAATTTTCCTCCTCCTACTCTCCATTCCACATCCTTAATGTATATAACACGCTTAAATAACATTAACTATATTTTCACTATTTACTTATAAGTAAATTCAAATCATCAATCCGAGTTAGAGTCACTAAAATTATTTATATCATGAGTTACAAAACTCCAAATTAAGATCCGTCAATTTTATCTGAAACTAGACTCATATATCTTCTTACCATAAAATTTTCAGAATTTTTGGCTTAGTAAATAAGTACAGTTTATTCTTTAAATTCTCCCCTATTTCACTACTAGACAGTTCCGACCCTTCTTCACTAAAAATTAATTATCTCCTCGTACGGGATTTGGATGATGTTTCTGTTTATTTCTCTTAAAAATAGACTCATTCAGAATTTTAAATATATAAATTTAAGCCCCTAATTATTTTTTATTCAATTTTTTATGATTTTCCAAAGTCAGAACAGGGGAACCTGAAATCATTCTGACATTGTCTCACAAAATTTATTATATCTCATAATTTGCAATTCCATTACTTACATTGTTTCTTTTATGAGAAACTAGACTCAATAAGATTTAATTTCATGTTTTATTCATTCTCTAATTTGATTTCCACAATTTTGGTGATTTTCAAAATTAAACTATTCTTCTTAGTCAAAAGCTGTTTTAGTGCAAAATGTTGATTTCCATTTTGCCCCAAATTTCACAGTTCATACAATTCAGTCCTTGCTTAATTAACCCCTCAATTAAGCTAATCTTTCTCAATTAGTAATTTACCTAGACATTATAAGTTATTCATAATTATTGAAATTCAGAATTTCCTCATAAAACCCTAACTTGTTTTACTATTAGGTCCTGAACATTCACTTTCTATTCAATTCTTTCAATAAAATCAGCATATAAACAATTTAAAGCTCTAATTCCATGCTAAATCATCATATACTTGCAGCATATATTCATAGCAATTTTCAACTTCTTTCATAGAATCGAAAACTAATGAATTCAACAAGTGGGCCTAGTTGTAAAAGTCACAAAAACACAAAAAAATTAAGAAATAATCAAGGATTGAACTTACTTGCAGTAAAAATATGAAAAACCAGCTTAAGGAAACCCTTCTATGGTGTTTTTGCTGATGAGAATGCAGAAAAATAAAGAGAAATCTAGATAATTTCACTTGGATCCTAACTTTATTCAGTAATTTTGTAATATTCCAAATTTGCCCTTAATTCTCCTTACTTTCTTGCTGATTTCATGCCTTTGCGTCCAGCCCAAATAGACATTGGGTCTATTTGTCTTTTAAGCCCTCTTCCTTTTATCATTTAAGCTATTTAATCATTTCCCATAATTTTGCATTTGTTACAATTTAGTCTTTTTATTCAATTAATTATCGAAACTTTAAAATTTCTTAACGAAACTTTAATGCTAACTTTTTAACACTCCATAAATATTTATAAAAATGTTTATGGCAAATATTTATGGCTAGGTTTAAAATCTCTGAGGTCTCGATACCTCGTTTTTTTCTAATTATTTTAATATTTATTGCTAGTGCACTATTCACTATTTCAAAAATTTTCTTAACTTCACATTTAACTTATAATCACTAAATTAATAATATTTTCTACTCATTTGTCAGATTTAGTGATCTCGAATCACCGTTCCGACACCCCTAAAAATTCAGGCCATTTCATTTTTGCTCGTCCAATTTCTGGTCCCGAAACCACTATTCCGACTTGACCCAAAATCGGGCTGTTACAACTTTTCCCCCTTTAGGGATTTTCGTCCCCGAAAATCTTACCAGAAGATACTTCCAACTCCCATTAAACACTTTCACTAACTTTCCAGAATCACTAATTAATTTTATCTCATATATCATACTTTCTGAAATATAGATTTTTCATTCCGATTATCTGTCTTCATACTCGTGAATACACATAATTTATTCTCTTAGCTAAGGACATGCTTAAATACATATAACTCAAATCACATCTCGATAATTCAGTTCACTTTAATAAAACAACTGAGTTGATTTCAATTATCAAACACTAACATATCAGAATACTCTTTTCTTCATGCTGATGATACAGCTCAAACACGCAATCTTTCAACATTTTTTTTAATGATCTGATATTTCTTTTAAAATTGAGTTTATTTGTTACACTATACTCAACTCTGTTTGCATTACTAATTATTTGACCACTGAACTCTTTAGTTCACATTTATGAGCTTATTCAACATGATTCTCGTAAAAAAATTTTGTCATAAAGCAATACTGATAAGGGGGTGATGGTGAGGTTGTAAAGCCTCTAACTTACTCTCGTAAATACATATATATATGACTTACCATTCATCATTAATATAATAACATCATAGCCACATAGTTCATTCCAAGCAAAGTAACAAATGTATTTATTATGAATATTTTTTGTCACCCACAATTTCACACAATGGATTTACTTATTCGAGCTCAATATTAATATCTAATTAAATTTCAATACTTGGCTTCCATTTTACTTACCGACATTTGTCAAATTAGAGAATGTCTTACGGAATTGAGTACTTTTTTTTCTCGATGTCATAGTCCAACTATGGTCTTACACAGTAGCACATATCACACCGATGCCATAGTCCAACTATGGTCATATACGGAAATCACATATCACATGTTGCCATGGTCCAACCATGGTCTTTTCCGTCAATTCATTGCATATCACAGAACGAAAGTACTCATTCCTGCGTTCTACTCAATTTGATCTTCCAATTCAATTTTCATACTATTATAATATTTATAGTTCAATAATAAAGACATAAAACAAAACATCATATTATTTCTAATTTAACAATTAAACATAAGATTCTATCATATAAATATATTGATTACACTTATTCAAGCAAGTGTACATAAACACACATTCCATCTATTTGTGTATATTTGCTTACCATATTTACTTAATCAAATATGTTGAACGCATAACATCATATGCACGCCAAGCAAACACGGATGAGCTTATCACCATATAAACTTTCATTTTATTCCACGTTTTCACATTTCTCAACTCATGGTTATCTCATTCTGTACATTAACACATACTTATCATGAACTTCTATTCATACCTTTCTAAATTTCGTTTCTTCAATAACACATTTCAATCACCTCAATATAAATTTTCAATATTATTGGAAATAGCTCGATTAGAAGTCATCTCTGTCTTAATAAAACAATTTCATTAGAGCCGAAAAATATTACACTATCACGTTTCTTCTCAATAGCTCAACTAATTCATTTTGTTCGATTTAACTTTTCATTTAATTACCCCTATTAACAAACTCGGGCTTTGGCGGATACGTGGATCCAACCAAACACACCAATCGGCACATTGTGCCTAAAAGCAGTACATAGTACTGATCGTTATATGACACATAAGTGCACGATCGACACACGAGGTGCCTGAAATACGACACATAAAGTGCCTGATATACGACACACGAGGTGCCTGAAATACAACACATAAAGTGCCTGATATACGACACACGAGGTGCCTGAAATACGACACATAAAGTTCCTGATATACGACATATAAAGTGCCTGAAATACGACACATAAAGTGCCTGAAATACGACACATAAAGTGCTTGAAATACGACACATAAAGTGCCTGATCGGCATAGCCGATAATTTCCTGTACTCTTCCAATCTTATGGCATGCCAACTATATCCAACTCAGCCCGACTAGTTAATAGGGTTTTTAATTCTCAATTCAAATTCACATTCATTCCAAAAGTTACTTTCAATATAAAATTCACTTTTTCATTCACGAATCAAATTTCAATTCAATACTAACACATATTTCTTATTCCATTCAATTTTCTAAATTCAGTTCAATACTAACACATATACATATATATTATTCATCACCAAATAACATTCATTTTAATCAAAATTGTACAAAATATAGTTCATACGAACTTACGGGCTAATTTACAAAAATACCAAGATATGGGCATTTTGGTAATTTTTCATTTCCTCAATTTTCTACTCGATCCTAATCTAAGTTAATATTTCATTTAGTTTATTTAACTTAAATAATAAAACAATTCATTTCATGCAATTTGGTCATTTTGACATTTTACAAAATTACCCTAAAATTTACTTTTATTCAATTTAGTCCACGAACCTATAACATGTAAATTAGCTATTTTAAAATAAACTCATATTATCGAATATTCACATATATTTTATAATTTAGTTATCAACAAAATATTTAGTGTAGCACAATAATTTACTTTTAATAATACATATAACATAATATTATTCATCGACCTATATTATAAAATATTTATTCATTCATTTATGAGCTCCAATTTATCATAATCAACTTTCTACTCATATACTTGAGTATTGCTTTCAATATTATCAAAATTAGCTAAGTTGAAAAGTATCTCTATCTATAAGTAAAGCAAATCTCATCAGGGTCGGGATATATCACACTATCACAGGTTATATAATGGCATGTATTTCCAAACTTCACATAAGCTACGTTCGGTCCGAGAACTGACTAAATCGTAGCTCTGATACCACTAATTGTAACACCCCTTACCCGATCCGTTGCCGGAATATGGTGCGAGGCATTACCAGAACACATACACTTGTAAACGTATTTAACCGTATTATAAAATTTCATCTAAATTAAAACTTTCAAATTTTTAACATGCTTTTATAATTCTTCACAATATATCCTCTAAATATTATATTCATAATAAATAGGGCCTACGAGACCCGATTTATATTCATGAAATTCACAAGTCTTAACAATTCAATGCTTCATTTCCATTTCATTCAATTCATAATTTCTCAAGTTCACAATTCAAATTAATTTCTCAATCCAATATACATTTCAAGTATCACAATAATTCTTTTAATTCAAATCATATCACTAGCAATAGGAATTTTCATTTACTTCTCATACAATTCAATATCATTAAGTTCAATACTAATACGTATTTACCATTTAACTCAACGTTTATCGATTATGATCGAATATATGACCGATTTATACACAAGTCATTCTTATATTTTCCAATTTTCCTCCTCCTCCTCTCCATTCCACATCCTTAATGTATATAACACGCTTAAATAACATTAACTATATTTTCACTATTTACTTATAAGTAAATTCAAATCTGTCAATCCGAGTCAGAGTCACTAAATTATTTATATCCTGAGTTACAAAACTCCAAATTAAGATCCGTTAATTTTATCTGAAGCTAGACTCACATATCTTCTTACCATAAAATTTTCAGAATTTTTTGCTTAGCAAATAAGTACACTTTATTCTTTAAATTCTCCCCTGTTTCACTGCTAGACAGTTCCAACCCTTCTTCACTAAAAATTAATTATCTCCTCGTACGGGATTCGGATGATGTTTCCGTTTGTTTTTCTTGAAAATAAACTCATTCAGGGTTTTAAATATATAAATTTAAGCCCCTAATTATTTTTATTCAATTTTTTATGATTTTCCAAAGTCAGAACAGGGGAACCCAAAATCATTCTAACCTTGTCTCACAAAATTTATTATATCTCATAATTTACAATTCCATTACTTACATCGTTTCTTCTATGAGAAACTAGACTCAATAAGATTTAATTTCATTTTTTATTCATTCTCTAATTCGATTTTCAAAATTTTTGGTTATTTTCAAAGTTAAACTATTCTTCTAGTCAAAAGCTGTTTTAGTGCAAAATGTTGATTTTCATTTTGCCCAGATTTCTGATTCATACAATTAGGTCCTTGCTTAATTAACCCCTCAATTAAGCTAATCTTTCTCAATTAGTACTTTACCTAGACATTATAAGTTATTCATAATTATTGAAATTCAAAATTTCCTCATAAAACCCTAACTTGTTTTACTATTATGTCCCAAACATTCACTTTCTATTCAATTCTTTCAATAAAATCAGCATATAAACAATTTAAAGCTCTAATTCCATGCTAAATCATCATATACTTGCAGAACATATTCATAGCAACTTTCAACTTCTTTCATAGAATCAAAAACTAATGAATTCAACAAGTGGGCCTAGTTGTAAAAGTCACAAAAACACAAAAAAATTAAGAAATAATCAAGGATTGAACTTACTTGCAGTAAAAATATGAAAAAACAGCTTAAGGAAACCCTTCTATGGTGTTTTTGCTGATGAGAATGCAGAAAAATAAAGAGAAATCTAGATAATTCCACTTGGATCCTAGCTTTATTAAGTAATTTTGCAATATTTCAATTTTGCCCTTAATTCTCCTTACTTTCTTGCTGATTTCATGCCTTTTCCGTCCAGCCCAAATAGACATTGGGTCTATTTGTCTTTTAAGCCCTCTTCCTTTTATCATTTAAGCTATTTAATCATTTTCCATAATTTTGCATTTGTTACAATTTAGTCCTTTTTATTCAATTAATTATCGAAACTTTAAAATTTCTTAACGAAACTTTAATACTAACTTTTTAACACTCCATAAATATTTATAAAAATATTTATGGCAAATATTTATAAAAACATTTATGGCTCGGTTTAAAATCTCTGAGGTCTCGATACCTCGTTTTTTTCTAATTATTTTAATATTTATTTCTAGTGCACTATTCACTATTTCAAAAATTTTCTTAACTTCACATTTAACTTATAATCACTAAATTAATATTATTTTCTACTCTTTTGTCGGATTTAGTGATCTCGAATCACCGTTCCAACACCCCTAAAAATTCAGGCCATTTCATTTTTGCTCGTCCAATTTCTGGTCCCGAAACCACTATTTCGACTTGACCCAAAATCGGGCTATTACAGAATGCCCTCCTTTACGGTCAGTCACCATTGGTATTCTTCGTCGCGTAGCAAGGAAACAGCCCCTTTCAATTTCTGTTCAGGGGTAAAGTCCAAATCCTCCATGACTCTTTCCGTGGCCTCCATCCAGTACTCGGTCACGCTAGGGGCGACTCTAGTGACACCCCTGAATAGCTCAGCCCCATTGGACCGGAGTCGTTCCGTTACCGGCCCTCAGCCCCCAGATCCAGTGTTGGGCCCAACGACCCTCTCTAATATCCTCAGCATAGCCTGGGACAAGGCGTCCTCCTCGGCCATGCGATCATGAGACCCAGTCTCTGTAGCAGGTGAAACCGACATCTCGCTCGTATCTAGATCCGGCATGTTGCCTAACGACAAGGACTCAGCTCGAACCCCTCTACGACCTCTACGTCGGCCTCTAGTACCCCATCCGCGGATACCTCGTGCGCTCATCGTAGAATTCATAGCTTATCTGTGTTAACAGTTTTATGAATCAATTACAGTTTCGATATCTATTAGTAGAGTTTGTTATCACGAATCGTAGTCTAACTATAGTTTTTAGTTTCGCTACTGTTTTCAGTATACACTATCTACTGCATTCTCAGTACAGTGTACTACCTATAGTAGTTTTAGAATATACTATTCAAATTTTCAAAAACTTATCAGAGTTTTTAGAACACTTACAGAATCGGCGCCAAAGACTCGGTGTATCACATACTCAGTCAAAAATATTTCAAACCATTTCAAAAAATCATTTCTTTAAAACCAAGTTTTAAAACCCAAATCCATAGTCGAGTTTTGCAACCTGGTTTTGATACCACTAAAAGTAACACCCCAAACCCAGCTTAGACGTTACGGCCGAATCTGGCGATGTCACATGGAAAGGGATTTCAAGACAAGATTGTCGAGTTTAAAAAAAACCGTTACTGTAAGTTAGCTTTTATTTAATTCAAAAAAAAACTAGTTGATTTACTTTAAAACTTGTCTTTTAGAAGAAGCTTTTGTAACCAATTAATTTAGGGAAAATCGTTTCTATTTACAAAAAACCTTAGTTTTTTTTAGAAAAAACCATGTTTTGTGGAGTTGCAATTTAAAGAAAATCCATAAAAAATAGTATAAAGTCCCAAATTTAAAGCCAATCAGTCCATAGTCCAGAAGATACATCAAAAATTCCAAATAAGTAATAAATTCTAGGCATTAACGGAAAATAGTCTAAAATTTACGTGTGGCCACCATCGAGTCCTCCATTGCACAGGACCCGTCAAGTGCAGGGATTACATGCTGATTAAATAGAGAAAGGGTGAGTTTTGCAAACTCGGTGTGTAATCCCCACGAAAATATGCATCTGAGATAATCAGCGAATTGATTAGATACGATGCTGGGGCTGTGCCCATCACAGAATCGATTTGGGCCTTAGCCTGATTCAGATCTGATCTCAAAATACATTAGGGCCTTAGCCCATATTGAATCTGAGAATGCAAATCTGATAAATCGAATCCTACCCACCAGCCCTTACACACCATCTCCGTCCAACCCTACACACCATGTAGGGATTAAATCAACCCACCCATCCCTACACACCATGCTGTACCGAAATGCGGCACATAATCAGAAGGTTGCAACTGAGCTGCCAGATAATAGGCATAATAGCCTTTCAGACACTTCCTCCAAATATCATCAACCCACCCCGATGCAATGCAACATACAAAATATGTCATGCCATTATGCAATTAATAGTACATACATTCAGATATCATAAGTCATGCTCGGTATAGAAATCAGACAGACAGATCACACATATAGGGGTCTAAGTAAAGCTTACCGACCCTACAAGTAGATCCACACTCGACTTGGGCGACCCGTGCAACCTTACAGAACTTTTTAGAAAAATGGGCTCACACGCCCATGTGGCCTACTAGGTCCAAATTTTCCTTGGCCGTGTGATCCATCTTTAATGTAACCCGTGCTAGCTAAATATTCATATATATTTTCACTATTTACTTATGTGTTCCTTGAAGTTGTCTACTTGAGTCAGTGTTACTAAATTATTTATATCTTGAGCTACAGAACTCCGAATTCAAATCTGCTTGATGTCTTTGAAATTAGACTCAAATACCTTTCTACCATAAAATTTTCAAAATTTTTGGTTCAGCCAATAAGTACAGTAAAATCCACAAACTTACCCCTGTTTTGCTGTCTCACAACTTCGACCCTTCTTTGCTAAAAATTAATTATCTTTTGGTACAAAATTTGGATGAATTTTTAATTTGTTCCTATTAAAAATAGACTCATTAATAATTTAAACATGTAAAATTTAACCCCTAATTATTTTTCTTCAAGTTTTGATGATTTTCCAAAGTTAGAACAGGGGAACCCGAATTCATTCTAACCTTCTTTCACCAAGTTTATTATATCTCACGATTTACAATTCCATCCTAAAATCAAGCAAAAAAAAAAATCCCTTGCCTGCATAGGGATTCAAACACAAGACCTCCACCATAATAACACACCATTTAACCACAGACTAGTAGGCCTATTCTAATGTAATTTACCTAACAATCAAATAAAAGCCTACTGAACAAGAGTAAGACCTAATTCATTCAAAATACCAAAATTTTCCCAAGTGAAGGCTTGAACTTGGGACCTCCTAAACACACCCAGAACACATAACCACTAAAGCAGACAAATATTTTGTGTCATATTTTTACAATAATGAAATTAGAAATTTTGGGGCGCTACGTTGCATCACAACAAGCTAAAATATAAGCTCTTAAAGAGTTTTTTTTTATAGTTTGATGCAATATTAGCTCTTCATGAGCATATAATCATTTTATTGTATAACCTTAATGAATTCTTAATTTATTTTAAATAAAATTGTATTTATTCATATAAAAATAAAATGAATAGTTATAAATAAAACATATATTAAACGTAACAAATAATAAATTAATGTCACTAAAAATCATTGTGATTAGATAATATATATTTTATATATCATACCACAACAAAATACAAAATATTATAATGTCAAATTAAAATAACTTTACAACTATAAAAGTTTAAACATAAACATTTTCTAATCTCCACCTCTTATGGCATAATTTCATCTCAAATTTTACAATGATATGAAATTATCATAGGCAGTGAAAATCCCAAAGTTCATGACAAGTAAGTATTTTTACTCGCATTCCGTAATAATCATATATCTTAATCAAAATCAAAATTAAACCAATTAATTCTATTAAAAAATATTTATATCCACATAAAAATCCCAATAACTAAATGCGTGAAGGGTTTTATAAATTCATAGAAATACGGACAGTAAATTACATATGTAACAGCCCGAATTTAGGGCTAGTCGAAATAGTGGTCTCGGGACCACAAATTCGACGAGAAAAAAAAATATTTTCATTATATTTTTATGGTTTACGATTTCACAAAATGATTTTGTAAAAATTTCATTCGAAAATTTTGACGTTTGGGCACTCAATTTAGTCAAAAGGACTAAATTGTAAAAAGTGCAAAAGTTAAGTTCTACATGTTAGAAGTGTCCAATTGTTATGAAATTTTAAATTGGAGGTCCTTAAATGGTAATTATACCATTGGTTAACTTGTTGGACAAAAATGGACAAGAGATAAGTGAAATAGGAAATTTTTAAGTTGGGGGCATTTTGGTCATTTAGTAATTAAAAGAATTAAAAAAGCCAAAATAGCCAAAAATTTGTCCATCTTCTCCATGGTGAACGAAATCAGCAAGGGGGAAGCCATATTTAGGGTTTTCAAGCTTCCAAGCTCCATGGTAAGTGATTCCAAGCCCCGTTTTTAATGTTCTTTACGTTTTTGGAGTCTCGGTAACTTGATTTAGCTTATTCTAGCAATAATTTAATCAAGGGTTCATATTTCGAAAAATACCCATAGGTGAAATATGTTTATTTTGATGTTTTATGGTAGAATATGAAACTTGAAATTATGTTAAATAACTTTTGCTAGTCGATTTTAAGTGAAAACTAGTAAATTGACATAATCGGTAAAAATACCTAATGTTCATAAGTAAGTGTTAGAGTGAGAATTTGATGTTGCCATAGAAGGGAAAAATGTTCAGCATGTCATAAAACATAAGAAAAAGGAATAAAGTTTAATTTCTGACCTAGAGGCAAAATCAAAATTTTGTGAAACTTTAGGGGCAAAAATGTAATTTTTTCAAAATGTGATTTTTGGACTGGATGGAATAATGTGAGTGTTAAATAAGTTAAATGTGTTATTATAAGTCAAGAAAGACAAGGAATTGACTTTGATTAGTGAAAAAGAAAAAAATGAGAAAAAGTGAGAAATTTCCCGATTGAACATTCGGAATAAAAAGGGATACGAATGAAATGACAGAAATGATCACATGTGTGGCATGGACTGTGTGTAGGCCACTATGTGAAAGTGAAGGTGATGGTCACATATGTTTTACTATGTGCAGGCTACTATGTGAACCGGTATCATTAATTATAAGGTGGTTGTTATGTGTTGATCCCGTTGGATATCATTGATTACAAAGGGTGGTTGCTGTGTGCTGAATCCACCGTGTATCTGTTATTATTCCGAAGTGTTCATCGGGAAATTGACTAAGTTAAAATACATGAGATCATGTAAGGATTAAGTGTGATTGAATGATAAATGTATGTGTGGAATTGAATTGAATAATGACTGAAAGTGAAAAAGTGAAATTATGAAAAAGTAAAATTAGCAACAAAACAGTTTTGGACAGTAACAATAGTGTGACTTTAAAAAATCACCAAAAATTGTGGAAATTTAATTAGAGAGTGAATAAGATATGAAACGAAATCTTAATGAGTCTATTTTTACCTAAAAGAAACAAAGCAAGCAAGAGAGTTATATATTTTGAGATATTTTAATTTTAGTGAGGAAGGGTTGGATTGATTTTGGAATCCCATGTTCTTACTTTTGAAAATAATTAAAATTTTACAAAAATAATTATGAGTTATAATTTATATGATTAAAATCCTTAATGAGCCTATTTTCAAAGGAAATAAATGGAAATATCATCTGAATTCTGTACAATGAGATAATTCATTTTTAGTGAAGAGAGGTCAGAGATGTTGAGCAGTGAAATAGGGGTGACTTTAAAGAATAAACTATACTAATTGACTAAGAAAAAAATTTTGAAAATTTTGTGGAAGAAGATATCTGAGTCTAGTTTCAGGGAAAATTAACGGAACTTAATTTGGAGCTTTTTAAATCTAGATAAAAATAATTTAGTGACTGTAACTCAACTAGACAGCTTTGAATTTAAATATAAGTGAATAGTGAAATTATGTATAATGTTATTTAAGCATGTTATATACATAAAGGATGTGGGATGGAGAGGTGAAGGAGGACAATAAATTATATGAATGAATTGTGTATAATTGGTTAAATGTCTGATTATAATCGATAAATGTTGAAATAGGAGTGATGCTTATATTGGTGCATTACTGGTCATGGTAAGCTCATGAGAGAAAATAAAGTTTCATAGCATATGCGTGTGGTATATTTAGCATGAAATGATGTCATGAGTGGCTCATGAATTAACTCATGTTGGTAAGTTGATGCATAATTATAGTATTCAAATATATACATATTTTTAATATTTTGCTATGTGATTCGGAAAAAGGTGAATAAATAGCATACTGAAAATTCGGTCATGGTGCTAGTTTATGTTAAAGGAGTGTTTTATGGCATATCTTAAGTAATGGAATGTTATGAATTTTGAGATTAATTTGCTAGTCAAATAAATGACAAATGAATTGATTACGTATTCGTAATTTTGACATATGCTTGGTATATGAAACGTAATAATATATGCTTGAATAAACTTTAAGTATTCGAATGACATGGATTTGATGGTGATAAGATTCAAACATTGAATTCGTGAAGCACAGGTGATGTATTATTGTTGTGTGATAGCTTGGTTCTAGAAATTTTTTAGGTAAATGGTAAATGAAAGCATTTATGGATATAGAAGAAAATTTGGAGTGAATATGAAATTTAGCTCAATTAAATGATTTCATCAATTAAACATTGTGTATACCAAAATGTGTTAGTGAATTACATATTAAGTAAATTGACATTCAAAGTTGAGTTAGTGATATATGAAAATAACATGAAAATATTTATGATTGTGATTAATATTGATTACGATTTAAAGTGGATTCTTCAATATTTGATTGATTTAACAAATATATTGAGCATATGAATAGGTATGTATTGGGCCTCGTAAACCCTAATTAGCGACTCGAAGATAATAATTTGAAAGTTTTTAATTTGGATGAAATTTTATAACTCGGTTTAATATGTTTATAAGTGTATTTATTCTGGTAATGCCTCGTACCCTATTCCAGAGTAGAATACGGGTAAGGGGTGTTACAATGTGACATCACCAGATTCGACCTTAATGTTTAGGCCGGGTTTGGGGTGTTACAATATAAATTAAACTTTTTAATAGAAATCAAATCAAATTTTAAAAGAAGTTGATTAGATTGACTTACGTTACCATGAATGAGAAGTAGTGATTATAAACATCACTTGTAATGAAGAAAAAGAGATCATCCCCAAGCAAATATCAAAAAGCAAACTTTGAGAGTGAATCTTACTTCTCGATTTCATATAAATAATGATATCAAATCTTTCACCATCCTTAAAAACAAAAAGTAAATAAGTTAATCAAAATAATGGTAGCATATAATGAAAGAAGAATGAAAATAATAATCAGATATGAAACATTAAATAAAAGAAACTTCCTGTAAAAACTTTGCATCTTGTCGTCAAAGATATTGAAAATCATGAAGGATAAATTTGATCGTCGATAAAAGAAACTATCACTTTGAGCAAAATCGTGCTGATAACGTGCTATAAAATAAAAAGAGGTGGAGAGAATAAAGAAAAAAGAAAATATGAAAGCAATAGATGATGTACTTTATTGATGAAAAGGGGTGATTACAATGCTTCATTAGAGTCTCTATTTATAGGCATAAGTAGTATAAAAGAAGTAGAGATCTAATTCTAATAACTATTAGAATTTAAAGTATATTAAAATTTTATCTTGATCATGATGGACATCCACTTAATAAGATATTCATAACAAGGATATTTTATTTTATTCCTTTCAAATTAGAGTTTTAATAGATTTTGGTGATTTATGGCATGAAAAATTTAAAAATTAAATGTGATAGCACTACATTATCTCGCATTCTTTATCTTAACATCGAATATTATTTTAAAAATATTATATTTGTTTTAATAAAGAATTATATATATTGGACATTGGAGGTATTTACTAAAAAAGGTCCATTTCCAACATTATTTACGGAAATGAACAACTTAGAACATTATTTACCGGAATGGGCCAAAAAACCCAAAACGTGCCTACGTGGAAGCATTTATAGGGAAAATTTCCAGAAAAGTGCCTCCTCGAGAGAGCGTTTTAGCCCGTGTTTTTGCCCCAACAGTCACCTCCAACGGTCATTTAAAAATTTGACTGTTCGGGCCAAAGGTCATTTAAAAATTTGACTGTTGGGGCCAACGGTCATGAAACAAAATTATAAACCCCCACCCTTTTTTTCACACAAAATTTCATCCAAATTACATTTCTTCCAAATTTCTCTCTAAATTTCTCAAAAAAGCTCTCAAAGTTCTCTAAGTTATTAATTTTTTTTCTAAATAAATATTATATTTTTATAATTTCTAAGAAATTTGATCGTGCTAGCAATGGCCCGTGAATTAATTCGTCTCGATCATAAACATATCTTCATCGACCAAATGAAAATGGTAACGGTTAATTTCAATTTTTTAATATTATTTAATATTTTTTTCATTTATGTAATTTTAATTAATATTTTTTATAATTTTTTTTATAACAGTTGGTAGATCGGGTGTTACAATGTTATATTCGTAATATGTCTTGTCCTCCATCACCGTTGATAGAAAATTACTTGAGGGAAACGGATTTTTGGCACGTGGCCAATATAGGCTGAGGGTGCAAGTTGGACCCGAAACTCATCAGTGCATTCATAGAGAGGTGGAGACTCAAGACGCACACATTCCATCTTCCGTACGGGGAGTGTACCATCACTTTAAAGGACCTGCAATTACAATTGGGGTTACTGGTAGATAAGTCCGTACTCATCAGGTTCGCTCAATTTGCTGATTGGGGAGCTATATGCTACGATCTTTTGGGTGCGATTTTGGATAATATTTAAGGAGGTCAGATCGAGATGGGCTAGTTACGAGGCATATTCCCGGAGCTGGGGGATGATTTGACTGAAGTAGAAAGAATACGATACGCTGGGGCATACATCCTTGAAATCCTCAGAGGTTATCTGATGTCGGACAAGTCACAAAACCTCGTACATTTAAGGTGGCTGCTGAAACTCGTTGATTTTAGAGTAGCTGACGAACTCAATTAGGGGTCTGCCGTGTTGTTGACATTGTGCCAGGAAATGTGTCGGGTGACATAACCAAATAAAATCAAAATCGGTGGCTGCCTCTCACTACTATAATCTTGGGCTCGGTTCCACTTTTTATTTTTACGTCCTCGAGTGAACCACCCGTATACATTCCCACTCTTAACGAGGTAAAATTTATATTAGATTTTACAATTATTACATAGATGTAAAATATAATTTTATACTAAAATTTTATTTAAATATGTGGAACTATTCGGCGAGTTATGGGAGAATACCTACCACTCTTGAAGATATACAGCTTCTATTAGACCAACATTTGGAAGTGCATGTAAATATATATTTCATTTTGAACTACATTTACATAACATAGTCGATTTCATATTTAGTATTTAGTATTGTGTATATAACTAATATTTTTATCACGTTCATATAGTTTCAATGGACATTATACGAGGATCCAACAATTCTGGCATTAATTCCAAATGAATTCCTACAGAATCCGAACATCTAGCATGTTAGGATCCTATTGGTCAACTATGCTATCATCAAGATGTACCAGACGGATAGAGTGTTGTGGCAATTTGGATTTTGACAACCGATTTTCGTGGCACCTGAGGTGCTCAATGAAGAGCACAAAATCGACTTACGACAACTGAATACACATTGGCTGGTCTTCCACTTAGAATATATTGAAATGTGGGAAAATTGGTATGATAATATACCTGCTCACGAACCGATTATCATTCCATGGTTTAGGATCCATGGCAAACCATATTTACTCTCGAAAGAGCAGAGGCGTTGGCAATTCCGTGTCGAAAGGGAACGACGGGGCTCTTTAAATCCAATGACAAGGGCTAGCTGAGCGGGCCCATCAACAGTGCCCACGCAATCACCGGGCCCAACGGAGTAAGCGACGATGCCCACACCACAGCCCCTTTAGATTATACCAGGTGCGTATCCTAACCCTTATATGTTTTCTTTTTTCAGTCCTATGCAAGGTTGAAATGTATGCCCCAGTGCATCTCATTTCCCGATGACTCCAACTTAACAAAAAATATATAGGCCATTATCAAAGGAGGGACCGCACGAGGCACCGTCGGGGAGCTCATCTCATTTCCAATCCCCATCGCCTTATGAGATTAAAACACCTCCACCGTGGGTGATGTAAACACCTCCGCAATCTTTGTTCTATCAAGGTGGGTCATCCTCCTAACACCCACAACCAGAAGCTAATCCCGAACAACCACAACCCCGGCCGAAAGCTAAACCAAGAAGGAAAACAATGCATAATCGTCGACCACCCTCATGTGGCACTAATTTTGATCGGCACATGCATTGATTTTTTTAATATATTTGTACAAACTATTTTTATATTGCTTCATTTAATAAAACAAAAGTGTTTTGAATATTTTTGTACAAATTATTTTTATATTGTGTCATTTAATAAAATAGAAGTTCTTTTGAATAAGATAATACAAATTATTTTTTCATAGTATCATTTAATAAATTAGGAACTTTTTGATTTGGACATGTTCGAATTGTATGACCCGAGTTCCTACACCACCTGCACAACTTCTATTGGTTCGTTCTTTCTCAGATATCCATATTATCACGTATTTTAGTCGAGCACGGTTGACTCTATCCGGTAACAACTTAAACGAAGCAAGCGATACAGACGACCACTCATATTCATCTAGGACTGGTGGGAATACGTGTCTCCACACATTGTACATGTATTCTAATTTGTACACTTCGCCGACATAGCTCATTGGATCCAAATGGAGATTTTGATAAGCTACAATTACATGTGTGCATGGATAACGAAGTGCATCAAACCTCCCACAGTCGCAAGTCCTATTTCTCAGGTATACACATATTATCTACTGGTATTACCTTGGTTCAGCCTGTCAAACTCCGTCACACGAAACCATAAGCTGTCGCGATTGTGACACACTATGTGTATGAAGTTGGCTTGCACCTTGGCCTTATTAATTTATTGCACTACCTTCCGGCACGATACATGGCCTCCCTGTATTTGGCCTTTATAACTCATTGCTCACTTTGGAAACAGTGCCGCCAAACGGAGGTATGTTTCCGGCACAACCAAGGTTATCAGCAAATGGCGTGTTCCTTTTAGAACAGAATTGATGCATTCAGCCAAGTTTGAGGTCATATGACCATATTGTAGGCCGCTGTCATATACTTGTGTCCACTAATTGAAAAGTATGTTACAGAGGTAGTTTGGGCCTTCATCGTTAATTTACCGCCCAACATCTCATGAAAACGGTCCTTATTGATCTCGTACCCTGTCAATATAAGTGGATAGCGATAATTACATACCACTCTTCCATTCAAAACAAATTGAATATTACAAACCAAATAATATTGGTGGTGATTAAATAGCCATGTTGGTCACTTGTCGTCGTTCGGTGGTAGACCGATATTACTCGTAGTAGTTGGACGCAATGTGCCTTAGACAATACCGATGGTGTGTGCGATCCTGTAGGCTTCCCTGTCCCTCAATTATGACTAGTATTTCAGTGCCCCGATCTGATATAACGCAAATATCAGGTTGGGGGCAAACATGCCTCCTCAACCTAGAAAGAAAGAAATCCCAGTCATCACCTGACTCTCCCGGTGTTATTGCAAACGCAATTGGAAGGATCCTCCTATCACCATCCCGTGCCACAACTAGCAATAACTGATGGGTATATCTACCATACATGAAGGTACCGTCAATTTGTACCAATGGCTTGCAGTACACAAATGCATTCCAGCATTGTTTAAAGCTCTAGAATAGATGCTTGGGCACTTGGCATCCACGGAGCAAGCGGTCGCTGTAGTACGCAAAAACCATTTCAATGTGTGTTACACAACCTGAGACGTACCTCTCCAGCACTTGACACCTTTGTCACACCTCATTATTGATCTCATTTTTTTTATATAATCCATTAAACTCATAAAAACTTATTCCAGAGAATCAAACTTTGATTTGTAAAAACAGGATGCATAAACAAATAGTCAAGAAACAGAATCTTACCTTGTTTGGTGAAGAAAAACAAAATGAGGATTGAATTTCATTAAAAACCAATAGAAAAAGAATGAAGAAGTTTGGTGATGTTCTTAATGGTTTTCTTAAAAATTGAGAGAGATTTTGGTGTTTGGGAGAAAAGAAAATCAAATTGAAGAGTTTGATTTGAGAGTAAACAAAGAGTTTTGGTGTTTCCAAAATTTTCAAATAATGAGCATGGAACATGGAAGAAAATTCTATTAAATCACAACTCTTTTAATTTGTGGTCAAATTGCTTGTGGACAACTCCCAACTTTGCCCCATTTTCAAATTAGTCCTCCTTTCTAATTAAAAGTGTTTTCCTCTTTTCTTTTTAAATTTAATTTTTACTTTTGAAAGCCATTTTAAGGAAAATATTTTTTGGTTACTTAATTCTGAATTCTCGAACAAAATTTTAGGCCATAATTATGAAAACTAATCCCTAGCCGAAATAGACAAAACCCAATTCACTAACCCCAAACTACTAGGCCAAATTTTGGGATGTGACAAAGAAGGTTGTTTGGTTGAAATTCGGGAACATCTAGGATCCATCTTGCTCAAGAAACACCTCAAGAATTTTTTGAAATTTCTTATCCAACTTATTCTTTTGCAACCTTCGTAAGAATGGTGGAAGACCAGATTCTAGTTTAATTACCTCCTTTGATGGCAACTTAACTTTTGTCTCATGATGAATATGTTCTTTAGAGCTTTCCTCAAGCTCATTAGAACTCTTGCTAACTGGTGGAATAGGCAACTGATTCTTTTCATTCACCTCAATTGAATGAGAGGTGTTTGGTAATTCCCTACAACTTCTAAAGGCGATAGCCTTACAATGTTCCCATTGAATTATTGGCATTAGGAGGGGGCTCAATGTCTGACAGTAGTGCTACTTGTGACATACTATGAACAAGTTGAGCTACCTGACCCATTTAAACCCCCAATGCATTTATCCTAGCATTGATTGCCTGTATAAATTGTTAAGTAGCTATTCAATAGTTGACTTCTTCTCTATTACATGTGGTGGTTGCAGATGTAAGCCTTGATATTGATTTTGAGAGAAACTTGGAGGTCCAACTAGTCTATCTTATGAAGTATTGCTCTGAGTATTACGTAAGAAAAGTTGGGGGTGATATCTCCATCCCAAATTATACATGTTCGTGAAAGGGTTATTCTATTTTTTCCCGAATTCCCAACATATCTAACCAATTTTGACTCAGTTGTGCGCTGCCAAGAATGAATGATCTCCACATTGATAAAAAAAACCATAAATTGATTTCTTTTGGTTAATCTTGATTTTCTCATTCATGTTTCGTCTCAAAGTGGACATTTCAGTGATAAGAGAATTCATTGCATCAACCTCCACACTTATTTGTTTCTTTTGGCTTGCACTAGTTCTGCTTGAAATCCACTACGGATTATTTTCTGCCATGTCTTTAACTATTTTAGTAGCTTCTTCAAGTGACTTACTCAATACTTCCCCGATAGTTGTCGCATCTAAATTACCTCTAACAGACCCCCTCGACCTAGTGTAAAAAAGTCTAGATCAACAACCAATTTGGCACTTAGTGGTGAGGGCACTATTTTTGCATATCCTTGAACCATTCATATGCCTCATGTAAAGTTTCCTCCTCATACTGTTGGCAAATAGTGATATCATTTTTTAATTTCGTTGTCTTCGCTGAAGGAATGAACTTAATCAAAAATTGATCGTCATCAAACGTGCAAACGTTTGGACTGGAAATATTGCAACAAAAAGATATATTATAAAACAATGTCTGCAAGTATATTGGTTAAATTACAATATATTTTGTTTATAATGAAACACTTTGTAAGTATCTCTTGGATCATACCTAAGGGATTGCAGATTGGAGAAAATCACTATTAAATTAATTACAAAAAATAAGTACTAATCTAGACGAGTTACAAATTAGTAATGTAAATCCAAAATAATAATAAAATTAATTACTTTAACTTAAACTAAAAGTAACCCTAAGTTAATTATCACTTTCTCCTATTCCTAGTTTCGGTTACGCGAGCCCTATTAGCCTAGAATCAATTGTAACCCTAATAATTAATTAAGTCAACAATTACCCTTAAATAAGTATTTACCACCCTTAGCTAAGAATACCCATTAGGTCTCATATTCACTAAGGGTTACCACCTAAGATACTTGCTCAACCTAGGCATACGGATACCCTTTAGGCCTCATCACTCGGTACAAGTTCTACTCAACAGGATACCCTCTCGGTCTGACCTGTCTCAATCTTCTACTAAGGGCATCACTTTCTAGTATATTAAGTACTCTCAAATAAACACTCAATTTTGGGTTATTTTTTACTTAATCAATTAATTAACGAAATAATCAAATCATGCGAGATAAGTATAAAATACAAAATATATTAAATTATTTATACAAACATTCAATAAAAAAATTAACAAATGAAATATACATAATAGAATAAGGGAAAGCGATGCTCATGGATTAGAAAATAAAAGTGTGGTTTCAAAACAATCTTTACTCATGATAGTCTAATGTCGGAATAGGATCTCCTGATTAAGTGAACATAAAAATAAAACTAAAGAAAATCTAAAAACGAAAAACTACTCTAAAATAGCCTCCCAAAACTCCTTCTAAACCTTGCTATTTATAGGAAATATTAGCTTCCCTAATTAGGTCAAATACAAGCCTTAAAAGTGATAAATATTGGTTGCGTGGATAAAAACACCCTCACTTAATTTCTGGCCCTCATCACAACTATGTCGCGACACAGGCTGTATGTTTCACGACACACAACTTCAAAATTCAAGTCTAGAGCTCGTTTTGTTGTGTTGCAACCCAGTCATCGTTCCTAATGCTTTTAGGCCTAAAAATAGGTATCTTGTACACCAAATTAAACTCATTAAAACTACCTAAGGCTTGTATTGACCCAATAGGTCAACTAACACAAAATTTTTCCTTAAAAATGCTTATTTTATAAGAAATTAAATCTAAGCTAATAAAACTAAATATACATAAAAACAATGTAAAATGGCTTAACAACAAGCTCGTTAAGTGCTGAAAAGTACCTAATTTTCCACTAAAAATTGTGGCAAGTCAAAAACCTTTTCACAACTTGATCCCAAGTTGTAATCGACTCATTCAGTAGACCATCTAACCAATCCGTATCTCGTCCAGATAAAGAAAAAGGAAACAATCTTAACTTCACAGCCTCTACTGAAACACCATTAAACCTAACTGTATTGCATAATTTCATGAACTTTCGCAGATGTTGGTGGGGATCTTTATGTGAAAAACTAGAGAATGGATTAACTTTTACCATCTGAATAACCATCGGCTTCATCTCAAAATTATTGACTTCCATAGTTGGAAAATAAATACTAGTACGGAGTCTTGTAGAATGTGGTATGTCATAGTCTCTGATAACCTAGGTGCAACAGGAACAAGAGGAGAAACCCAAACATTTAGATGTTTGTTAGCATTATTATTCCTAGTACGGTTAGCCATTGTTGACTCTTCAGATTCAACCTCGAAATTAATTTTCAATTGTCTGAGTCTTTGTAGAGTTCTTTCAATCTTTAAATCAAGTTGTAGCAAATCTGGATTTTGACTTCTGTGCATACAAAATCCAAAAGTACTTGGAAAATAAATAAAAAGAAATTTGAGCTGGCGAAAAGTAATTAAATTGATGTTAACTAAATTAGGAATTGGCTCCTCGACAATGGCGTCAAAATTTTGTTGGTCGAATATCGCACACACAAGTATATCTATCGCAACAAATAGTATAAAAAAATATAGATACCATAGAGAGCTATTACAAATCAGAACACTAATCATCAAATATTACTCTAATATCTATCCAAATAAATTGATAATATAATTTGTCTAAAACTAAATGAAATAAAAAAAGGCAATTTAAATTAAAACGAAATAATCATTAATAATAAAAACCTAGTATTATAATTTCGTCAAATGTATAAGCTAATTGTTCTATCTCCACCCAATTTATCCTAATAGAAATGATTACTAACCCGGTGAACTAAAATCCACTTAATTCTTTTCCTAGCAATTAATGAACTAATTTAACCTAACTATTGAGCTATATTCATATCCCAATAATTTAAACCTGAATTGATTAAGAACAACCCCAATTATGGCTACCCAAGGTAACCAAGAATATTTCTATATTAATTACAAATTACAAATTGACCCATCTAATATAGACCAAGAGTTATTCATTCTAGATCTAAAACAAATTGTCCTATTCCAATTTCTTTAGGTTTTGTCAGATTAATAGTTGTCCTGACTAATATCAATCAAGAATAAGAATGAATAAATAATCAAATTTCTATTAAGAATAAAAAAGGCTGGAACTAGAACAATACTCAATTAACTAAGCATGGAATCTATTGAAATCTTAGAAAAGATAGTATAGTTCATGGAGAATTTGAAAAACATCTTAAAATAACAACAATAACTAGACATTGAAAAAGGAAATAAGAAGAAAACCGATGGAGAAACTTCGGCTTCTCGATGAAATCTGTCAATTCTTGAAGCTTGAAGGGTTTGGCAGTTTCTCCTCTTTTTCTCCCTTCCTTCTATGAGTTTATGTTTCTTTTTCAATTTTATATTACCTAAAAGTTGCAACTCTTAAAAATTGATCAAGTATTCACAACGCTCTAGTGAATAAACGTTCCGCTAGAACGAAAAGTTATCTACCTATGTTCATTGGGGCAAAGAAAATCTTTCTCTAAAGCGAAAATCTACCTCAATTTCCTATATCAAGCTATGTTTTCTCTATGTTATGTCAGACTTACATTGGGAAAGAAACACTCGAACATAAGTCTAATTTAAGACTAATAATACATAATTCATTAAAACATAAATAAAATAAAATTCTTAAAATTAACTTATAAAATAAACTAAAAACCTACTAAAACAAAAGACAAATAACTCTAAGATAATAGAGTTATCAATTGGCCAATTGGACACGCTCGACTTTATACCGATCCATTGCAATAGTACCATTAGTAATTACATGTCCCAAATATTCCACTTCAAAGGCTCTAAACTTACATTTACTCATCTTAGCATAAAGCTTGTTTTGTCTCAAAAGCTCCTAAACTTCCCTACTAAGCAATACATGGTTGCTCCAATATTTAGAATAAACTCATATATCATAAAAAAAAACTAAGACCGATCTTCTTAAAAGTGGCTTGAAATGTGACACCTCACAACTGATCCAATGACTGAGTTCTAATATGAGACACTACATTTGTTATCGGAGTAACTCAAACTACAGAAACTTTGAATTCTCATGCTATACCAACCCATTTTTATATCTTAAATTCATTATTAAGACTTTTAAAATAATTTAGAAACATTTTAAAACAGTTCCTAGGTGTTCGAAGGTGATCGAGACCAAGTACAGTTCTCCAAAGGTCAAAACAACTCAAAACAGGGAAGGGACCCTGTTATGTCATAGTTGTATTAATACAACCATGGACTTGTACCAATACAAGTCCCAGGTACTGTTTAATTTTTCTTACTAACTTACTTGTATCCAATACAACTAGCCACTTGTACTGAAACAACTATGCCTAAACCCAATAATCACCTCAAAACTCACCTACTTTGACCCAAAACAACACTTTGATAAAATCATAACTTATAAGGTCCAAAAATAATGTTCAAAACACATTTCTTACTCATATTAACATATGCAAACATCATTGACACAATCATGCTCAATAAGTATCAAACTTAACCACTAACCTAAACTACTTAGCAAGCAAGAAACTAACCCTGCATATGCATAATCTTCAAATTTCTAATTCATACTTATCAATAAGGCTTAAAACAAAGAAGGACCATATAGTATGTATGCAAAAGGGAGTTGCTCATCAACATATAAGAAAAGAACTAGGTACTTCCTAGCTCGACCATAGCAAAGTCAAGTTAACACTTGACATATATACATATGAACTTAACCAATTCATACAAAAGAAACCCTAGGTATATGCCACAACTTAGTTTATAATTTTCCTACTCTTATCACCTTGTGGATGGTTTGATGTTCAATCTAGGTATGACTTCGAGAATTTACTAGCTAAAATCTACGTACAAGAAAACTGTGATGCGTAAGCATATAATGCTTACTAAGTTCTAATGGAAATCATTATACTTACTTTGTTTATAGGTAAGCATACTAAATACTATAAGTACATTCCATTAAACCTAACTATAATGAAACAAACAAGAGGAACCACAAGGCAAGGTAAGCCATGGTAACAAAAATAAGCACATATATCCAATGCCAATCTTATTCACAACATTAACATATAAGATCATGTATATATATTCATTCATACTTTATTTTATTGCATGCCATTTCATATTCTTTATACATTGATTTTGTTTTATAATTGTATTAGCTTTTTTCCCAATGCAGACAAACTAAAAATAGACTCGAACACACGGGTGAACTACACCACACCAAGATAGCTCATAAGAGTATGAAATACTCCACACTAAAGCACATAAGTGCAAAGCCCGTAAGCAACACACATACATATACATATACATATACATATACATATACATATACATATACATATACATCCCTCCACCACACCAAGGTCTCCAAAGAGACAATACATATCCGATGATATGCAACAAATGTGAAATCATCCAATGACATAACAAAATGTTCATACCACTGTCTCACCCATACAAAAATGCACATATGAGCCTATTGGCATGCAAACTATTTCCTAGCCTTTCTACCAAGTTTACATGAGCTTTTACCATTCATGAACATATATTTATCTTGATAATCACATTCCATATTTCATAGTTCACAAGCTGTAGCTTTGTACGAAACACATAATCATTATGAAATACATAAAAACATTATTAGCCAATTGGAAACACGGAAATTTACACATTTTTACATACCCTTTTTAACTTAAAATCATACAATTTCGATAAAATTCTTGTCGAAAAGATAATTAATTTTTAAAAAATAATTAAAGTGCACTTAATATATGAACATGTTTAATTTTAGTTAATTTTATAATTAATTTTGATAAATTTTGGTTATTTTTGACAGATTTGCACAAAGGGCGAAAAATAGCTCGGCAGACACTGCTAGAAGTAGAAAACCGAGAAGCAAGTTGAAGTATCGAGGAAAACTAAATTTCAGCCTAAGATGGTCCAAAAATATATGTATTAATTCATAATATAATTAATTTTAATTTATATCCAATTTAATTTGGGTTAATAAATTATTATTAATTAATTATGAAAATGTGGTCCAGTTGAACTAAACCGAGTGAATCGAACCGACCAAGGAATGGACAGTCCAAAAACCGTCCCAAGAGCTGACCCAAATCAGCTTATTAGCTTATTATTTAAGCTTGCAAAGAGGCCCTTGAAGACTTGTTCAAGTTGCATTCTAACCCCTCCACAATTGGTGGCTTTATAGATTTGCCCCAAGCCTAAATTAGCAAAGTTGAAACTATCAACCTTGCCACATGTGTGGCTGGACAAGGGAGGGCTATTTGGCTGATAATTTTAGCTATTTTTAGTAGCCCTCCTCAGCTATAAAAACCACCTTAGGCTGGTCATTTTAAAAACACACCTCAAGCATTCACATATTTCCTCTCTTCTCACCACTTTCTCTCTTCTCTCCATTCCAAAATTCCCTTGCTCTTTTGCCGATTTCTCCTCTTTGGAAAAGGGCATTCATTATCTATTTGGAGCAGAAATTAAGTGTTTATATCAACCTTGGTCGACGAGGACAACGAAGAAGGAAGAACAGAGTAACTAGTCAAGCCACAGAAAAACACCGAATTTGATTCTTGTTCCCTATCTTTTTAATTTTTGTTGTTGTTATGCTAAACATATCTATGAATATTTATGTTGTTGTAATGGTTAATTTAATAAATTTAGCTTGAATTTAATTCGTGTTAGGTTGATTGCATTTCTTTTGTTAAAATTATTAAAATTGTGTTTCTGTTGTTATAGGCCTCGGGAAGATGCTTGATTAAGTAAAATCATGACTAAGTTATTCTTGCATTACAATTGTTAGGTAACTAATGAATTAATTATTTAAATGGATTGAAATTGTAATTAATGGACACAATACTTAATCAGTGCATGTTTAATCATCTAAAGTAACTGAGGGTTAGATTAGCAACGATATCTGATGATACATTTTCCTTGCATAACTTGCAAGATTATTGTGATTAAAATGTTTCATGGTAAGGATACTTTGTTACCTCACATAGTCTTTTATGTGTTTATTAAATCGAGTTAATTGTTTGAATTGACATAGGGATATGTACAAAAGATTATTTCAATTTAATAAATATGTATGTCTAATAACATATTTGCCTATTAAGATTTGTTTAATCGGTTGAATTGACATAGCAATACAGTTAAGAGATAAATGGATTTTGGTAGGTGAGTATGTTCATAAGTTAGCAAATTACCGAGTTTCCGTGAACTTATTCGTAACAATATAAACATGAGTTTAATAATTCTAAGTTAAGAAATGTAATTAATCTAACACAATTATGTCATTTTGATTAAAATCTTATTTTGAAATCATGCATTTAAGATTTATTTATTTAGTTTACTTAGTTTAAAATCTTAGTTTTTAATCACCCTCTTCAAACAAAATATTTTTCTTCACCAAAGTGTTTTAAATAGCATTCATAAATAATTCTTTTCATAGTTCTTGTGGATATGATAACTCGACATTTACTTGTCACTTTATTACTTGTTACGATTGTGTACACTTGCACATTTCCGTCGTTCCAAGTTTTTGGCGTCGTTGCCGGGGATTGTGTTTTAAAAAAGTTATTATTTGTGAAGTTGTTAGTTTTGCATTTTGGTTTATTTTTCTATTCAAATTTTAACTTAGTTAAGTTTTTTGATTATTTTAGGTATTTATGAGTATTGACAGAATCATCAATTTACTCCATGTAGACCCTGAGATTGAACGAACTTTTTGACAGCGAAGAAGACAAGCAAGTCAGAGAAGGACTAAAGATATGAACTTAGAAAATTCGAATCAAAGAAACGGAGCAAACCTTGCTCAAAATCCTATCCTTACTGCTGATGATAGGGATAGAGCTCTAAGATAGTATGACATGCCAGTATTTCATGATCTTCATTCGGGTACTAAGAGACCCGAAATATAGGCACAACAGTTCGAGTTAAAGCCAGTCATGTTTCAGATGCTTCAGACAGTGGGCCAATTCAGTGGAATGCCTACCAAAGTTCCTCACCTACACTTAAGACTGTTTATGGAGGTGAGCGATTCTTTAAAGTTAGTCATAGTACCCGAAGATGCATTGCGATTGAAGTTGTTCCCATATTCACTAAAGGACAGAGCTCGAGCTTGGTTGAACTCATTACCACCAAACTCAATTTCAACATGGCAAGAGTTAGTAGAAAAATTCCTTATGAAGTATTTCTCGCCTAGCTAGAATGCTAAGTTGAGGAACGAGATCACTACTTTCCAACAAATGGATGATGAGTCATTGTATGAGGCATGGGAAAGGTATAAAGAATTATTAGGGAAGTGCCCTCATAATGGAATCCTACATTGCATACAAGTTGAGACATTTTATAATGGTATCAATGCTCACACAACTTGAGACATTGTGGGAAAGGACATTTGTTCGAAGAATGTCCATCGAACCCAGAATCTGTGTATTACATGGGTAACCAGAACCAAAATCAAGGAAGGCAAGGGTTGCAATCCAATTTCTATAACCCATCATGACAAAACCACCTGAATTTTTCTTGGAGTAACCAAGGGACAGGAACCAGTAACAATTATGTCCAACCTAAATCGACCCAGCCACCTAGTTTTTCCCAAGAAGCTCAAAAACCAACCCAAGTTGAACCATCCAATAGCTTAGAGAATCTATTAAAGGCATACATGGTGAAAAATGATGCCTCTCTAAGGAATTTGGAGAATCAAGTGGGCCAGCTTGCAACTAAACTGAAAAATCGACCACAAGGTGCTTTACCTAGTGATACAGAGAATCCGAGGAATATAGGGAAGGAGCATTGTAAAACAATGACATTGAGGAGTGGAAAGACTTTAGTGCCCAATTCCGTCGAAGTTGAGAAGTAGCCAGCCGACGCTCAAAACTCAGAGGAAGTTCAACCGAGTGTTAAAATTCCAGTTTAACCGAAAATTGAATCTGTAAAATCCGACAATGTAACTTCTAAACGAACTAATTCTGATCAACTAATAACTCCGTTAGATGTAGAATTGCCACAAAAAACAAATCAACCAGTTCCAGTAAAGAAACCTCTACCACCCTACCCTCAAAGACTTCAGAACTAGAAGCAGGAAATTCAATTCAAGAAGTTCCTAGACGTACTCAAGCAACTTCATATCAACATCCCGTTGGTTGAAGCACTTGAACAAATGCCAAACTACGTCAAATTCATGAAGGATATCCTGTCTAAAAAATCAAGGCTTGGAGAATTTGATATGGTAGCCCTAACGAAGGAATGCAGTGCATATTTTCAAGACAAACTACCCCCAAAATTGAAGGATCTTTGATGTTTTACCATACCTTGCAATATAGGAGCAACATATTGTGGTAATGCACTATATGACTTAGGTGTGAGTATCAACTTGATGTCCATGTCAATATTTAGGAAGTTGGGGATAGGTGAAGTTAGACCTACTACAGTTACACTTCAATTAGCAGATCGATCCTTAGTACATCTAGAAGGAAAAATCGAGGACGTATTGGTATGTGTAGACAAATTTATCTTTCCTGCTGACTTTGTGATTCTAGACTTTGAAGCAGAAAAAGAGGTGTCAGTCATCCAAGGAAGACCATTCTTAGCAACTGGAAGGACCCTTATTGATGTGCAGAAGGGCAAGCTTACTATGCGTGTTTAGGATAATCAGGTAACATTTAACATTTTTAAGTCCATACAATTTCCTGACACAATTGATGATTATTCTGCAGTGTCCGATTTAGAGGATTTAATCATGGAAAAGGAACTCAATTATGTTGAGGACCCATTGGAACAAATTTTAACATCAAATCCTCCAAATGATGAAGAGGAGGATGAATACTTAGCTTTGTTAGAAGCTAATCAAAGGGGATTTAATCCACAATCCTGCTTTGAATCTTTGTAGTTAGAGAAAAGGGATTATGCCCAACCAAAAGCGTCAGTCGAGGAGCCACCTAAATTAGAACTGAAGGTACTTCCCTCACATTTGAAATATGTTTATTTAGGTAATCTTCTACTCTACCTGTGATTGTTTCAGCAGAATTAACTACTGAGCAAGAAGAGAAACTCATATTGGTGTTGAAACAATTCAAGAAGGCTATCGGATGAACCATAGCCAATATTCACGGAATTAGTCCATCGTATGCATGCACAAGATTATCTTGAAAGATGGTGAAAAAGGGACGATTGATGGAAAATGAAGATTGAACCCCATCATGAAGGACGTAGTCAAGAAAGAAATCATCAAGTGGTTAGATGCGGGTAAAATTTACCCCATCTCAGATAGTTTATGGGTAAGTCCGGTCCAGTGCATGCCAAAGAAAGGAGGTATCACAGTCATTGAAAATGAGAATAACGAGTTGATACCGACTAGAACGGTTACGGAATGGAGAATTTGCATCAATTACTGGAAGCTGAACAAGACAACTAGGAAAGATCACTTTCCTTTGCCGTTTTTGGACCAGATACTGGATAGACTCGCAGGGCGTGACTATTACTATTTTCTCGATGGATACTCGGGGTATAATCAAATTATAGTAGCACCGAAAGATCAGCACAAGATAACATTCACCTACCCATAAGGTACATTTACATTTAGGCGCATGCCATTTGGTTTATGTAATGCACCTGCTACATTTCAAAGATGTATGATGTCTATTTTTACTAACATGGCTGAGAAATATTAGGAAGTTTTTATGGATGATTTTTCAGTATTCGAAGTTACATATGATGATTGCCTAGCCAATCTAGCCAAGGTACTAAGGCGATGTGAAGAAGCAAACCTTGTACTTAACTGGGAAAAGTATCATTTCATGGTACAAGAAGGTATTATTCTATGGCATCGGATAACAAGACATGGAATCGAGGTAGATAAAGAAAAGGTAGATGTTATTGAGAAACTCCCACCTCTAATATATGTAAAGGGTGTTAAGAGCTTTTTGGACCATGTCAATTTCTATCGAAGATTCATCAAGGACTTCTCCAAAGTTGCTAAACCCTTATGCAAATTATTGGAGAAGGATACGGCATTTAAATTTGATGAGGAGTGCTTAAGAGCTTTCAACGATTTGAAGAGTCGGTTAGTTTCGGCACCCATAATAGTCACACTAGACTAGGATTTACCATTTGAATTGATGTGTGACGCAAGTGACTTCGCGATCGGAGCTGTCATGGGTCAGCGAAGGAACAAAGTTTTTCATCCTATCTACAATACGAGTCAAAATCTGACAGGAGCTCAACTGAATTACACAATAACAAAAAAAGAGTTACTTGCTATTGTGTTTGCTTTTGACAAGTTTCGATCTTATCTTGTAGGTACCAAAGTGACTGTTTATACAGACCACTCGACAATTAAGTATTTACTTGGTAAGAAAGATGCTAAGTTGAGACTGATCCGATGGGTACTTCTACTTCAACAGTTCGATCTAGAAATTCAAGATTGAAAGGGAGTGGAAAACCAAGTAGCAGACCACTTGTCCAGATTGGAGCCGCAACAAGGGAACTCTCCTCTTATACCAATTCGAGAGACGTTTCTAGATGAACACATACTGAAGGTAAATCATGTCCATAATACCCCTTGGTTTGCTGATATTGCTAACTTTTTAGCTTGTGGTTTGATGTTGATTGATAAGACGTATCATCAAAAGAAAAAGTTTCTTCATGATGCGAAGTGTTATTTTTGGGAAGAAACGTATTTGTTTAAAAAGTGTGCAGATCAAATGATCAGGAGATGCGTGGTAGAAGAAGAAGTACATAAGATTTTATACCACTGTCACTATTCAAAGAAGCATATGCTTGCGTAAAGAGTTGTGATCGATGTCAAAGGGTCGGAAATGTCACCATTAGAAAAGAGATGCCTCGAACAAACATCATTGAGGTAGAATTATTCGATGTTTGGGGTATTGACTTTCCCGATCCTTTCCCTCCGTCTTTTGGTCACAAGTACATATTAGTAGCAGTAGACTATGTGTCTAAGTGGTTGAGGTAGAGGCATACCCGACAAACGATGCTAAGGTTGTAATGAAGTTTTTGCAAAAACATGTGTTCACAAGGTTTGGAACCCCAAGAGCCATCATCAGTGATGAAGGGTCCCATTTTGTGAACAAGTGGTTAAAATGGTTATTAGATAAACATGAAGTGAAACACAAGGTCGCTACAGCTTACCATCCGCAGACAAATGGGCAAGATGAACTGGCAAACAAGGAGATCAAAGGCATACTTGAGAAGGTAGTTAGCCCGAACCGACGAGATTGGTCCAAAAAACTGGATGATGCTTTATGGGCTTACATGATAGCATAAAAGACACCTTTAGGGATGTCACCCTATAGGTTAGTCTTTGGGAAAGCCTGTCATCTACCCTTGGAGTTAGAACACAAAGCTTACTGGGCTCTCTAATGACTCAACTTGGATCTTAAAAGTGCCAAAGAGAAACGGATGCTTCAACTTAATGAGTTAGAAGAATTCCGAATGTCTTCATACGAGAATGCCAAATTACTTAAGGAGAGACTCAAGAAATGGCATGACAAGCACATTTGAGTTCGAGAATTTAAAGCAGGTCAGCAAGTCTTGTTATTCAATTCCAAATTAAGGTTCTTTCCAGGTTAGTTAAAATCATGTTGGTCCGGTCCATTTATGATTCATCGAGTCTATCCATACAGAGTTGTTGAACTTCAAGGTAAGTGAGGTAATTTTCGAGTTAATGCTCAACGCTTGAAACATTATTGGGGAGATAAAATTGAACAGAATCAAATCTCGTTCATTTTATTAGATATTTAATTTTTCTTGTTCTTTTGTTCGAATATATGATTTAGGGTATATTTTCGGGATTAGTATGTTTAAATAAATCTTGTCTAGGAGATTGGAACTTAAGCGGGACCGCTTGTGACCTCTCCAATCTTTCCTGGGAATTGATTTTAACATAATTTCCCACGAAATTATTCCCTAAATGACAAAATAAATTTTTAGTTTTTCAAATAAAAGGGTCAATTTGGATCCAAGTTTTATGTTGCAACTCAATTTTGAATTTTCATTAAGTCTAGAAAATTAATTGAATTATTTTTAAAAATTTGGTTGCTCTTTTTGTAAATATTTTCAAAAAAGCATATAGAATAAATGTTTTAGTTCAATAAAAAAGAAAAATGAAAAATGATAATTTTTAATATATAATTATATCCATTATAATATATATTAATTATTATCAACTTTATTTAGAGTTAGGATTAGTTTTAATTTAATCATATTTTATTCGATAAGTTTTATCTTAATAAATTAATAGCAAATAATAATTTAATATGAATTATATGAATTATTGATTGTTATTTACTTTGAGTAGAATTAGAACTTCGAATTTTTAAGAATTCTACTCTAGCTCCTACTCCTTTCACTATAAATTCCACCCATCTATTCTTATTTTTTTTCATTCATACACCATCCCCTCCAAAAACACCAACACCCTTAAGTGCCGAAACTTCCTCACAATTCCCTAGCCACAGCATCACCCAGCTGATCGGTCAACAGCACCCCACGCGCGCCCACACTAGGCCTGCTCAATGTTTCACACGCTGCTCACATCCATCCCCTGCTGCGCGCTGCTGCCTTGCATACCCGAGCGGCACACCACCCTTTCACCCATCCTTTGTCAAAAACTCCTCAACCTATTTTAATTTTCCATCTTTTGATTCAAAATTATTTTTCTTAAGAGCTTTTAATTTTTACAAAAAATGTGGTAAGACCAAATTTTCTCCTAAATTTTAATTTAATTATCTAATTTTTCAATTTATTGTATTATTAATATTTTATATTAATTAAATTTTTGAGAAAATAATTATTACCATCTTATGATCATGTTAATCATGCCTCGCAAGAGAACTCGCGCATCTGCCCAAATTGACAAATCACAAAACAAGTTTCACTGTGAAGAAGCCAAAGAAAGATATGAGAGTATCTTCAAGAATCAACAGATGCATCCAGAGAAAGGTTTCACATTGAAAGAAAGCAACTATATTGGTTTTATGGCGCGTATTCGTCAGGTTGTTGAAACTCCCAATTAGGAGTTGTTTTGTTAGAAGAGACCTGGTGTGGATGAGGAGTTAGTACACGAATTCTATGCAAATTTAACCTCAAGCGAGTTGACGGAAGTTCCAATTCACGGAATCAAGGTACCAATAACTTCAAACGCTATTAATGAGTTCTTTGAATTGCCTAATTTTGAAAACGACGAATATTCCTCCTTGATGAGCAATATAGAGTCTAAAAATTTGCAAGAAATTTTCGAGGAATTTACAGTTTTAGGTTCTAAGTGGATTGTGTTAAAGCAAGGAATCCACACTTGTTGAAGAGAATATTTGACACCACTAGCAAAGGTATGGTTCTACTTCATCCGATTCAGCCTTATGCCTAGCTCACATGGGACTACAATCTCATTAGAGTGAATGGTCTTATTATACTTGATTTTAACTGGGAAGACCATTGATGTGAGAAAAATCATCCCGAGGGAAATACGGAATTGTGTTGTTACACGTTTACATTCTGGCCTAGCTTACTTTCCCTTTACGATAACAATTCTGTGCTTGAAAGCTAAAATTCTTGCAAACATAAAGAAGACAGGCTATACCCAGGGCACAATCACAGATTGGGACCTTTATCGAATAGCTGGAGACTCTGTTCTACAGCAACAAGTTGAAGAAAGTGAGGATCCCGAAAAAGAAGAAGAAGATCCCACAGAGATCGAGCCAGTGCAATCGACTGAAGTCCCTGATAAGGTGGAACCAATGGAACCAGAAACTGAACCTGATATCGAAACTTCAATGTTTAGAGCTCAACCGCCTCACCCAGATGTTCAAGATGAGCTGTCAAAGTTGATGGACATAATGTAACATATACAGTTGCAACAACAATATTACTGGAAATACTCAAAAATAAGGGATGACTCGATGAGAAGTGCTCTTACGAAAATTTACAATGACCCATTTATTTTTGTGCTTAAGTTTCCAGATTACATATTTGAACCATGGAGCCCATTATCGAAAAAGGAGCGAAGTGATTCATGCAAAGACAATAATGATGGAGCAAAAGATGAGTTCAATTCGGAAGGATCTGCAAATAAATAAAGGGGGGATCTCGACTTTATTTTATTTATGTTCTTAGGTTATTTTAGGATAAAGTTAATTAGGAATTTTTTCATAATAAAACAAGATATGGAAATGATTAATAAAATTGAACAAGTCACGAAGTATAAAGTGTCGCAATAAATATATACATGTCTAGGATTGGATTTAGAAAGAGCTTGGTACTTAAGCAGTCAAATTGACTCACCTCCTCTTTTCTAGAATCCTACCTGGTGTATAGTATCTATTCACTTTAAACAATGAGGACATTGTTCATTTTAAGTAGGGGGACCAAAAAATTGAAATTATTTCCACTCAGAATAAATAGTTCTTTTAATTATGATAAGGATATATTTTGTTCAATAATTTGAAATTTTGTTAAGTATGCTAAACTTCAGTATAAATAAAGTTCTATTATTTCAATAAATTGTTATGTTAGCTGAATAATGATATAAATGTATTTTTAATAAATCATGCAAATCGTACCATAAAATTTTTAGTTCCTTAAGAAAGGTAGGCATGCATGAAAGTTTAAGTTTCTAGAATTGACTTAGTAGTTTCTTAAGGTGAAATCCTAGGAAGCATGGAATGTTGAAAATGATTTAGGCAACTCTTGTTTAAACCGTTTGAGCCTTTCAAGCCAACCTTGATGAAATTTTATCCTTTGAAACCCAACTTTGAGACTATATGACTTAATTTTATTTGAACCCTTGCAATATTTAGCCATCACTTCTCTCTTAATTATCTTTAAATTGTCCCAAAAACTAGACTCAATACTATTCAAAATATTCTTTGAAAATAAGTTTGGGGGAGTTGAAAGAAGTATCAAATGCTCTAAAATTGTAGTACATACAATAAAATGCTCAAAAAGAAAAAAAAAAGAGCACATGTACTTGAAAGAAAATAGATGTACAAAGGAGCATGTGAAAGCAAAGTAAGTTGGTGTATTGAGGGAAATTATTCCAAAGGTCTGATCGAAGTTGAGTCTAGGGTTTAAAAGCCTAAATTTATCTATCTTTTACCTACCTTTAGCCTAGCTACGTTACAACCTTTTAAAAGACCTATTGATTCAAGTTTTCTATGCTACCTACATTAGTGGAGAGAAATTGCTATGTTCAACATATAAAGGAATAAGTTAAACTTAATGATTGCAGCTTAATCTTAAATAAGGAAATAAAATCAAATTGGTAAGGGTTAACATATTTTTGTTAAGAAGCATTTAGTCTAATTTTGCTATCATAATAGTTGTTGAGATTAATTTGAACGATATGTATACTTAAGTAGCATAACTATCAAATTTCTTGTTTTTGAGTATAAGTATATTAAATTCATAATTCGGGAAGAATGTTATTCGAAGGAATTTTTCAAAGGTTTTTAGAGTAATTCTTTTTAATTTGTGCATTACTCGGGACGAGTACTATATTAAGTTTGGGGGTGTGGAAACACAGAAATTTGCACATTTTTACATACCCTTTTTAACTTAAAATCATACAGTTTCGATAAAATTATTGTCGAAAAGATAATTAATTTTTACAAAAAAATTAAAGTGCACTTAAATAATTAATTTTTACAAAATAATTAAAGTGCACTTAAAATATGAACATGTTGTATTTTAGATAATTTTATAATTAATTTTGATGAATTTTAGTTATTTTCGACATATTTGCACAAAGGGCAAAAATGGCTCTGCCGACACTGCTAGAAGCACAAAATCGAGAAGAAATTTGAAGTATCGAGGCAAACTAAATTTTAGCCTAAGACAGTCCAACACTACATGTATTAATTCATAACATAATTAATTTTAATTTATATCCAAATTAATTTGGGTTAATAAATTATTATTAATTAATTATGAAAAAGTGGTTCAGTTGAACTGAACCGAGTGAACCGAACCAACCAAGAAATGGACATCCCAAAAACCATCCCAAGAGCTTACCCAAATCAGCTTATTAGCTGATTATTTAAGCTTGCAAAGAGACCCTTGAAGACTTGTTCAAGTTGCATTCAAACCCCTCCACAATTGGTGGCTTTATAGATTTTCCCCAAGCCTAAATTAGCAAAGTTGAAACTATCAACCTTGCCACATGTGTGGCCGGCCAAGGGAGGGCTCTTTGGCTGATAATTTTAGCTATTTTTAGCAGCCCTCCTCAGCTATAAAAACCCCTTTAGGCTGCTCATTTTAAAAACACACCTCAAGCATTCACATATTTTCTCTCTTCTCTCCACTTTCTCTCATCTCTCCATTCCAAAATTCCCCTGCTCTTTTGACGATTTCTCCTCTTGGGAAAGGGGAGTTCATCAGCTATTTGGAGTAGCAATTAAGTATTCATAGCAGCCTTGGTCGACGAGGACAACGGAGAAGGAAGAACGGAGCAACTAGTCAAGCCACGGAAAAACACCGATTTGATTCTTGTTCCTTATCTCTTTAATTTTTGTTGTTGTTATGCTGAACATATCTATGAATATTTATGTTGTTGGAATGGTTAATTTAATCAATTTAGCTTTAATTTAATTTGTGTTAAGTTGATTGCATTTCGTTTGTTAAAATTATTAAAATTGTGTTTATGTTGTTATAGATCTCGGTAAGATGCTTGATTAAGTAAAATCATGACTAAGTTATTCTTGCATTACAATTGTTAGGTAACTAATGAATTAATTATTTAAACGGATTGAAATTGCAATTAATGGACATAGTACTTAATCAGTGCATGTTTAATCATCTAAAGTAGCTGAGGGTTAGATTAGCAACGATATCTGACGATACATTTGCCTTGCATAACTTGCAAGATTATTATGATTAAAATGTTTCAAGGTAAGGATACTTTGTTACCTCACATAGTCTTTTATATGCAATAACATATTTGCCTATTAAGTTTTGTTTAATCGGTTGAATTGACATAGCGATATAGTCAAGAGATAAATGGATTTTGGTAGGTGAGTATGTTCATAAGTTAGCAAATTACCAAGTTGCCATGAAATATTCGTAACAATATAAACATGAGTTTAATAATTCTAAGTTAAGAAATGCAATTAATCTAACACAATTATGTCATCTTGATTAAAATCGTATTTTGAAATCGTGCATTTAAGATTTATTTATTTAGTTTACTTAGTTTAAAATCTTAGTTTTCAATCACCCTCTTCAAACAAAATATTTTTATTCACCAAAGAGTTTTAAATAGCATTCATAAATAATTCTTTTCGCAGTCCCTGTGGGTACGAAAACTCGACATTTACTTGTCACTTTATTACTTGTTGCGATTGTGTACACTTTCATATTTTTTTCGTTCCACCCATCTCTTGTTCACATTTCATTAAACAAATCATCTTGCATATATGCATCATTTTCATCTCTTAGTTCATAGTATTTATTCAATTTATCCACAAGCTCATTTCTATTCATTAATGGTTCCTTGCCAAGTATGTCAATTCCATTGAATATTTAGCATGTTTTATAGCTATTAACACCATTAACATAATGATGAACACAGGCACACATTTCAAACAAGGAAGGATAGTAAGCTCCACGAGAACTTACCTTTCAAAACAAAAAATTGAAAGAATTTGTAACACCCTATATTCGTCCCTATCGACGAGTTTGAACTACAATGTGCGACATTCGTTGCTAGAGCAAATACGGTCAATTTAATTATAATTCATAACATTAGACATACAAATATGAGTATTATATGCAAATGATATGATAAATAATAATTCTCGAGTCTTATATGAGCTTACGAAAGCTCTAATGCTAACTAGAGATCCAATTATGACTATATTGTAAAGAATTGAAAATACCATATTGACGTCATGACTTCGGTGTTTCCTCGTCATGATGTGACATTTTATTTTGGCCTCATCGTGGCGAAGGGGTTCCTCGTCACACCGTGGCCTGAAGTCCAAATCTCGTCACGATGACATGAATTCACTGTCGTAATATGATAACCTATTTCTGCAATTTTTGTTAAACATCAACCAGAAATTTTCATTCAACTACTATACATATACATCTCAATATCCAACTAACCTATGCAAACCTCAAACAACAAATCATGAGATAAAATACCTTATAGAACAACATAATAATGTCTTAACACCTATGAGTTAAACAATCTACAATACTACACTTAATCCTATACAAACATACCATCTCATCCATACCATTAACATTTGTAGCAAGTAAATATACGCCATATCATTTGTCTAATTCATATACATAATACATTTAAATAACCAATTCCTTATAATGAAATTCCATTCATGAGTATTGTACCAAAAGTGACACAACTAGGTACATGCCACACTAATAACAAAACCAAAAAAGGCACAAACATTACTGACTAGAGGTTTGATTGCTAGATGCTGAGATAACCACTCGATCTACCGGGAATCTACTTTACTTACATATGGAGAAAACAAAATCGTACGCTGAGTAAAGCGCTCAGTGGTAAATTTATGATTCGAAAAAATGTAAACAAATATAAGCTAATGCATACATCTAATTCAACTCAACTTAAAATCAATTCACATACGAATTCATGCTATTAACTTTCTACTACAATTTATCATGTTTTTTGTTCATGTTAATACCCTAATTCACTATCCATACTTACTATATTTCCATGTAGAATTCATTTTATAAGCAACTTAATTCATTCTTACTATCACCTATAGCTATTAATACATATTTATTTATCATCAACGACAATCAAGCTCATATTTTCCATTTCATTTTAGCATTTCATCATTTCCTGAGCCTAATGGCCTTCCATACTTAGTTGGCTCGTAGGGCTCGTTTTTAGCTTACTTATATGTTCTTACATGCCACACTGCTATATCATTTCATTTCTTATATCATTTAGCACCAATTCGACTAAATTACTTATCCAAGATTCAATTCATCAATACACCATCTCCGTGAATATTCTTATTAAATATTTATGGACTCGATTTACAGAAACAGGGTCCCAAAACTGCATTTTCTGACACCATTAGAAACTGAGTCATTACAAATTTCTTTTAAAGCTTTAATAAAAAACTTTGTCTTTCCCTTTTATTTTCTCCAACTCCTTCTAACTTTTTTTAACCAAGCATATAAACATTAATCGAAGTCATGAATTTAACATACAATATCCATTCAATGGCTAGCTAATCAATAACAATGTCATGAGGTGCATGACTTTATTTAACCTTTCAAATCTTAATGTTTGAAATTCCCGTAACTCAAGTTTTACCCAATGGAATCTCAATTCGATTTTTCAACTAACAACTAAGAGTCCAAAACTATTTAAAAACATAATTATATCATAAAGTTCAAACCATCTCCTCTCATCAAGCTCTTAAGACTCCATCCATGGCAATTCAACCATACTTAATACTAACATGTTTCCGACACACCCTACTAGCATATAAGCTTATATATACCAAAATTCAAGCTTGATGCAACTAAAAACCCAATATCAAGCTTCCTCTCTAAATTTTTCCATATACACAACCATGGTGAACTAAGGTATACTTTGACATTTCAAGTTTCTATGGAGTGGGTCTGGTCATCTACTATGACAAACTAGAAATTTAACCAAAAATTAAAAGAAAATGACATCCTTACCTTAAGATGGTGAATGGAAATGGAGTACCTTGAGATGGTGAATGGAAATAGAGGAATGATTTTTCTCTCTTTGATTTTCGCTAATCGGTGGTGAAGAGAAAGATGGAATAAACGTCTTTTCTCTCTCCACCATTATACTTATAAGTATATATATTTAACATAATTCAAAATAATTAACAAAGATTTAATGGTCATGATTTTGAGATGGTTAAGTTAGGGCTAGTTAATTGTTAAGATTGAGTCATGCCACTAACAAATTTTGGTCATGGTTTATTTACATTTAAGCCCTTGGCCTTATTGCACACTAAGGACCTGCTTAGACATTAAATCTAATCTCTTTACTTTAAATCACTTACAACTTAGCCTCTAGACTATACTTAATAATTTTAGTTTCTAATTTTGTATTCAACTCGTATTTACCAAATTAAATAGAATTTTCGACTATCTCAACTTAGAAAATTCAACCTTGAAACTAAATTTTCCATTACTAATGATAAATGGGTCATTACATGAAACTTGCATTCATTAGGGCTTGAAAATTGGAAGGGCCATTAGCAAGGCCAAACGGTGTTACTAAGAACTCGTAATGGCTTTCATGTGTTCAAAAGCCAATTTTGTGACCATCAGGCACCCACATTCGAATTTGGTGATAACCTAAATGCAAATCCAACTTAGAAAAATATGTTTCCCTCATCAACTCATCAAGAAACTCCTCTATAACTAGAATCAAACATTTATCTTTGACTGCCAATTGACTTAGTTGCCTAAGTCAACACAAAGCCTCCACAATCAATCTTTTTTTTACTGACACAGTGGGAGAAGCAAAAGAACTATTTTTATCCCTTATCATCCCAACCGCAAGCATATCATTCGCCATCTTTTCAATGTCATCCTTTTGCATAACAGGGTACCTATTAGGTTGAGCCTTGACCACTTAGCTCTCATCCTTTAATAGTATCCTATGATCCTATAATCTTAAAAGAGATAGCCTCGTGGGTTCTTAGAACTCATCAACAAATTCATCCAGAAAAGCTTGCAATCTGGGAGCTAATTCAATAGCTTTAACAAACAATTTGGTATGCTCACTAGTAGTCATCACATAAAAAAAGGTGCCAACTCCCTCTTTGCGCCACAACACTTAGAATTATGCTTAGAACTCATCAAATGAATCGTTCTTAGCACAATCCCTTTTAAAACACGGTTGGAACCCTTATACTAAAACTGCATAGTCAAAATGGTGAAGTCCCACATTATCGGTCCTAAAATCGATACTTAACCACCTCCAAACGTATGAACGTTTAGAGTAAAAATCGTGCAAATAAAAATATAAATATTTAAGGATGATATCTGCAAGCGAACACGTCAAATTGTAATATAGAAGTGTTACAGCGGAGCATTGGTAAGTATTCTGAGGATCATACATAAGGGATTGCAAATTGGAGAATCTTATTATTAAATTAATTATACAAAATAATTACTAATCTAGTCGAGTCACGAATTAGTAGTGTGAATCCAAATTAAAGAATTAATTAAACTAATTAAATTGATTAACCTAAACTAACCTAATGGAATTTCCTATTTTTAGTGTCAACGATGCGAGCCTCTAGCCTATGATTGATTAAGAAATCTTAATTAACATGCAGAAAATTAATTTCAGAACTCAATTTGTTTTTAGGGAATTAGTTATTTATTAACTAGTATTACCTCTCGGCCTCTACAAAGGTACTAGCTTATCTCCCGACTTCGTTTAACCTAAATTACTTCCTAGGGTCATCAATCATAGGGTTTAGGTACACATAGTTTATACCAACTAATTCTATGATAAATCCCTATTTTTTCGTTAATTAATCTACTTAATTAATTAATTAGTTCTATAATCGAATCATGCAATATAGAAATAAAGCACAGGAATTTATCCTAATATCCTTACAAACATTAATTGGCTAGATAAATGAAATATAAATAAAAGAGTAAAGAGAATGCTCATGAATATACATATTGAAGAGTATTTACGAAACAATCTCCGCTTGCAAACGTTTTCACGTAGGAATAGGATTTTTTTACTACAGAAAAATAAAATAAAACTGTTTAGGTCTAAATCCAAATCTCCCCTATCAGGTGACTCTAAGCTGACTTATATAGGTTAAATGTTACTTGGTGCCCACACAACCCTAGATACTAATTAATACAATATACAATTAAGTTCTTAAGGTCTAATTAATGAAATATCCCAAAATTTTCGTCTAAGAAAACAGTCGTATTTTTCCATGATTTTGTTCCATCATCATGACGTCGGGGAATCCCTTGTCGCGACGTCGCACCCTTTTCCACCTTGGCAATTTCAAAGTCCTATGTTGCGACACGGACCTCCCTGGGTCACAACACGACCATCGTCCTTTGCATTCTCAGGCTTGAATTGGCACCCTACACACTCAAATAGCCCATTAGTTATTCCCAAGGCCCAAGTTGGCCTTATGGATCATTAAAATACTAAAAAGTGCGTAAAAATGTTTATTTTAAAAATAATTAAATCTAAACTATGAAATCTAAAAATGCAATAAATAATTATAAAATTGTTAGAAAACAAGCTCGTTAAGTGCTGAAATGTACTAAAACAACCATCGCAATTGGCGGCAGGTCAAATACCCCCACACTTAAGTATTTACTTGTCCTCAAGAAAACAAAACAAAAATGAAATGAAATGAAAAATAAACATGCAAGAAAAGAAAATGTACTTTAGCAAACTTGTTACATGAAATCGGATTTGAGCACTACCATTAGGAAGATTTTCCCAAACACAAAAATCTAGCTAGATGTCTAAACAATTTATAGTTATTTACAACCAAACAAATTAGTTCAAAACATTACAGAGTAAACGAGTTAAATAAAATTAAACATATAACTCCATCATAATGTGCATACAAGTATAGCATTTATAATTGTAGAATACAGGCAGTTCGAATTTTTTCTACTCAGTTTATTTTATCCATACTTTGAACTCTAATGCAATATTTATAAGTATAAGAAACTTACTAGTTTTTATGCCAATATGAGTGGGATTTTCTCAATTTCTCATATTTTTATTTCACTGTGAACACTCAACACTCTCTTGGCTTTTATTTGTTCTATACTTTTATCACACTCGCAATGCTTTTAACCCTGACAATGCTTTTGTTCCTACAATTCTTTTTTATTTAAGCACATGCTTGTAAAGATTATACTTATTATATTGTATCGTTTCAATAATCATGGACTTATTTACTAAGTATTTTTAATTCAAACATCCTATAATTCAACAAATATAAATACCTATTCGTATCTACCTTCATCATTTGATACATTTAATTCCTTTATCCTTTTCACAGTTTAACTGGTTGAACTAATTAGTCTAATTGCAAACAACCTAAAATCATTTATGGTAACAAAACTAAGGATATAGTGTTATCATTATTTGTCCACCCAATTTTTTACCCAAATGATTAAGAATGTTGGAATTATTTCCATACCGAGCCAAAAAATTAGTTAGTTTTTTAGTGTAGTGTGCCACATCATTTTATGATCTTTTAGTATGGTGTACAATAAACTTTTAGTAGTATAAGGACTATCCTAGTACATGTTGTTCCCCTTTTCTTTTGATGGTTTCTTCTTCTCTTTATATCATGTTATGCCTATGGCTCTATTTAGCATTTGCTTGGAACTCTATTTTCATCAGATGAATGCTACATGTTTGCCCAGAAAACAAAAAGAAATAAAAGAAAGGTCCCAAACATACCATAATTGTATCATCTTCTTTAGATTATTTCTCTAGTGAAAATAGGGTTAGAAAACTCTATTGTTGAGGTTTTAAAGGTCTGACAAGTCCCTTGCTTGCATGATTAATATAGACCACGTACGGATTTAGATCAGGGAAAAGCTAATGCCTCAAATTAGTTTGACTTCGTTTCTACACCCTAGTTATTGAGGTAAGTTCGTATGTACGAATTACCATATTCATGTTATTCATTTGTATATTATTATGTATTTATAATGTTATTAAATACTGTATATCCAAAGCAATGCTATGACGGTTATTAAGTCCCGATTGAACCTTAGGAATTCGCAGGATACAAATGATATGTCATTAGGGATTTCATGTTTTTGGGTGCTGGTCTTGAATGTCCTACCGATGATTCAGGTCCTACATTTGTTGCGGATACTCAGCATCGTGTAGCTTACATTCCAACCCACAGCTCGTGTGAGCAGGCCCATTTCAGACCTCGTGTGGCAATGATGTAAAAGAAAGGTTACGGTTATATGTTTAAGCACACTTTCTATGAGCTTTCCCGAGTATCTGATAATATTCTAGATGGTTCAACGGGCAAGAAAAGGGATTGAAATGGTAATTTTCCAAATGGAATTATGCATATGCTCATGAAAATGATAAATGAATCAAATGATGTATGTTCAAATGGAGTGAATTATCATATGTTTAATTCAAGTGAATTATGTATAAATACACTAACTTGTGTATTGATGATGATGCTTAGGCTTGTGCCAAGCTTGTGGTTGGATTACATTATGCTTATACTTAATGTTATATAAATGAAATGGTAAGTTATATTTCATGTTCTAGGAACTTACTAAGTATTATGTGCTTACGTTGCTTCTTTTCTATGTTTTATAGATTCTCGAAAGATTGATATGTTTGGAAGCTCGTCAGAGATCTATTACACTATCCAACTTAAATATTGGTAGTTTTTGAATGTTTTGGCCAAGGTTATAATGGCATGTATAGGTTGTATTGTAATGTCATTGTGATGAATGTTTGGTTGGTGTTTTGGCTTGTAAAAGTTGTAAATGTTATCTTGTTTTGGTATCTTGATGCCTTAATAACTTGTGTCATTGTCCTAGTTCATGTTGCATGTTTGGAAAGGCTTATGTGGTATGTTTTGAGATAGTTTGAATATGGTAAGATTATGGCATGTTTTGAAAGGCATTTGCACTAGTAGTTGATAAATTAGAAATGGTATAATATACATGTTTAGGTAAGTTTTGGATGATTGAAATGGAGGTGCTTCGAATGGCATATTGGTTTATTGATTTAGGACTATTGAATTGGTCATTATGCATGCATGGATTACTGTTGGAAATGGCTTGGTTTTAGGTAAATTTATGTCCACGCAACCTGAGACACGGGCGTGTGACTCAACTGTGTGTGACACACGATTGTGTGTCTCCTGTAGGTTCCTTTGTATGCAAGTTAGTTAGTTACACGACCTAGCACACGACATGGCACACGGGCATGTGGGGCTGTTTTAAGTGTTACATGGCCTGGCACACGGGCGTGTGACATGGCCGTGTGACCCTACTCAGAGAGTTACACTGGTGAGGACATGGGCTGGGACACGACCGTGTGTCCCTAGTTCGAAGGTTACACAGCCTGAGACACGGGCGTGTATCTCAGTCATGTGAGACACATGGCCTGGCTGTACAGCCGTGTGACCCCTGTATTCCAAAATTTGTAACTTTTTCATACACTTTCAAAATGATTTCAAATTGGTCCCTAATTGATTCTAAGGTATTTTTAGGGCCTCGAGGGCTCGATTTACAGATGATATGTATGTGAATGGTTGTTTTATATTATTTTTATGATGATGTATAAAATGTATGTTTTAATGTTCTATTTGCACGGTAATGCTTCGTAACCCTAATCCAGTGACAGATATGGGTTAGGGGTGTTACATGGATATGTGATGGCTCAATAAGCATAGTTGTGGCATTTAAAATACAATTAAATGTGAATCTGGTAAGTATGAATTCTGTACAAAATGTGATGTGAATTAATGTTTATGAACAGAGATTAAGTGCATAAGAACAATAATTAAATGTGTGTATTTTTTAATACTTTGGCCTTGTGATCTCGTGAAACCGTTGGATATAGTTGGCATGCCACAGGATTGTGAGTCCTCACCCTTGTGTTTTTTTGATTTGGACATTGAGGCCTTGGGACAGATTGGAGGGATAAGAGAATACCAAGTTAAGCTTCATTCACCATGATATATTGGTGTGATGGAGATCCGTGTATCCAATGTGTGGTGATAAAGACCACTTTTATTTTTCATGTTTTCAAGTTTCCAAATTATTATTTATTGACTAATACATGAAATGTTGTGTGTAAATGCATATGAATATATAAGCTAGACTTGTGGGTCAATAAAGCATGAATATGTTGTTTTGTCTTGATGAATTATCGTTAAATGAATTATATATATACGAGTTGAGTGTAATTTCATGTGAGAGTATATGCTAGTTTTATGATTTAATGATGCATGAATATGTTATTTTGACTTGGTTAGAATAAGTTGTAGTATGCTCTTGTTTAACCTATGATGTTATGTATAGTTTGTGGCTATTCTGACATTCACTGAGCTTCTTTAAGCTCACCCATTGTTTCTAACCATTGCAAATATTTAGCATTTGCATTGCGAGCGGTGCGGTTCCAAGGAAGTGATCCTTTAGTATCTAAGTAGGTGATACTATTATTCTTTGAACTGTGGTAATAAATGCAATGTGGTAGAGCTTTTTGTTGATTATTATTAAATCTTAAATGGTTGATATGATTTTAGACTAACAGGACTTGATGGATGTTTGTTATAATTTTATTAATGTTTTCAATTGAACTATTGATGTTGCTTTGATCTTTTAGTATGCTCATTTGATGTTGAATAATGAAGTTGTGGATGCATGTTGAGGTGGAAAATGTTTGAATGTGTTATATGCCATGTTTTGTTGTGATTTTTAGACAAATTGTATAGAGGTATCAATATTTGAGGCATATGTATCGATACCTCCATATTGAAACGAATGCATAGGAAAATTGTGGCTTATTTTTGTGTCGATACCCTTTCATGAGTATCGATACTCGAGGAAAAAATATAGGTACTTTCGCTTTGTATCAATAATTTTCTTGGTTTTGAAATTTGAGGAAAAAATTATTGCTAAAATGGTACAGATTTTCTTAATGGTATCAATACCAAACTTCATAAATATAGATACCAGCGATGGTGTATTGATACCTATGTGATTTCTTTGGGAATTTTTGTTAGACGGTCCCTATGCATAATTTAACTTATTATCAATGTCGATAAATGTTTGTTAAGTCATCTTAAATGTTGCCTGAGGTATTTAAAATTCAATAATCCTCTAAATATTTGAAAATGACGATGGTTGCATGCATTTGAGACTGTGTGAATAAGTATGAGTTCGATGTTTGATTTAGCATCCTTTTACTTGGGCTCGGCAATCAAGCCGGGCATAAAGTGTTACATTTGGTGATATCAGAGCCTAGGTTCTCTAACACTCGGACCTAAGTTATTAGTGTACGAACTGGGGTTATGAAACACATGTGTCCAGAAACCCAAGTGGTTAGATTTTCTTAATACTTTAACTATTTGATTGAGATATCCCTGCTTGAAATAGCATGAATTTATTCGAAATTGGGGTTGGAACTAAAACACATTGACTTTATTCTAAATTTTTCTTGTAGGAATGTGACTTAGATCATTTCCTCACCACTAACACATTTGTTTGTTTGTTTTCTTGCAGGAACGTGACTTAGATCATTTCCCCGCCACTAGCAGATTTGTTTGTTTGCGTATGTTCGATTAGGTTCGATATGTCTCGTAGACATGTAAATGTGAATACGAATGCTAAAGAGGATTGTACATCCTCTGCACATATTGTGTCGCCGTGTAGGGTAAATATACCTTATGAGGGTGTTGGCCCTGTAATAGCTCGTTTTCAGTGAAATCTGAACAGTGGTTTCAGGACCACAAATCTAAGTCTGAAAAGAAAAATTATTTTAATATTAATTTATTGTTTAAATTATGATAGAAATATCATATGACAATTTCGTTAGGAAAATTTTACCGATTACATGTTTAATTGATAAAAGGAACAAATTGCATGAAATGTAAAAGTTGAGTTCTAGTAGCTATAAGTATCAAATAGCTATGGAATTCAAAATTGGAAGTCCTTATATGGCAAATAGACCATTAAGAGGAGTTAGTAGATAAGTATGATGATTCATCTATAGAAAATTAAGAAAAGAAAAGGATAAAATTGGAAAGATGAAAAATAAAGATGAAAAATAATAAAATAAAACAAAATATCATCATTTATCATCTTTCCTAAAATCAAAAGACATGGAAACCCTAGTTTGAAGCTTGAAGATAAACAAGCTTACTTTGGCTCAATTAGGTGAGTATTCAAGTCTCATTTTTAGTAATTTTTATGTTTTCAAGACCGTAATAGCTTAATTTAGCTATCTCGGGGATTACTTTGCAAAGTTACCAAAGTACTAGGGTTTTTCCATGGATGAATATAGTTGAATTATGAAGTTTTATGGTAGAAAATGACAGGTTGTCGATAGATAAAAAAAACTTTTGTAAATGGAATTTTGATGAAATTATGATTTAGGGACTAAATTGAAAAGTTGTAAAATTCATGGAAAATTTTTGAATTTTATGAAATACATGGGCTGCTATTGTGACATGTAAAAAAATCGGCTAGGCTTGGAATACGGATTAAACTGCATGAATTTCATTTTCTGAGCCTAAGGATGAAATCATAATTAAATAAAAGTATAGGGGCAAAATGGTAATTTTTCCTAAGATGTGAATTGAATTGAATTAAATATGAATTGTATTAAATTGAGTTAAATTTACTCGCATAGATCCGGATAGATAAAATACAAAATTAGATCGAGAAAAAGAGAAAGTGTCGGATTAATAGACAACAAATCAACGAACACTTGTCAAGGTAAGTTCGTGTAACTAAATTGTGTATATTTATATGTTTAAATTGAATGTTGTATAAATGAATTGTGAAATTGCTATTTATATGAAATCGATTATATATGAAACAAAGCCTGATAAATGTTAAGTTCCGTTTGAATAGATGAAATTTCAATGGATACAGCGTTCCCGAATTGATTGTGGTCCTGCATATGTTGCAAACTCACCATAGCTCAAAAGAGCATCCCATTATAAGTCCTCTTGAGCTTCCCGTTAATAGCTCTTCGAAGCATCCCAATCGGTTGTGAACCTGCATGTGTTGTGGACACACCGCGGCTTTTATTAGCGTCCCGATATATGGCTCTTCGTGAGCTTCCTGAATATGGCTCTTATGAGCTTCCTGTTATACAGCACGAATAAGCTTCCCGTTACATGGCTAACATGAGCTTCCTGTTATATGGCTCGAGAGAGAGCTTTCCCTTTAAGTGTTCGTATGAGCATTCCCGAATATGAATTGACGGATTACAGTTTTGTACACTTCAAGTGTACTACCTGTGTATCCATCGATATTTCAAATAAATTCAACGGGCAAAGTTCTAACATGGAATAATCTGAGCTTAAGATGAAATATATCTGTTATATGATTATATGATGTGGAAAACATATGTATATGAAAATTGTTACGTGATGAGCTCATCCTTGTTTCTTGATATTCACATGAAGTACATAACTAACTTGTTTCTTGAGATTATATCTGTTTAGGCAAATTGCCAAATTTCTTTGGATGAATTTTGCGTGTTTACTTAAAATGTAATTGAATGGTAAGTTGATTTCCAGTTATACGAACTTACTAAGCATAATATGCTTACTGTATTTTATTTCCTCTGTTTTATAGTAATTCGGAAGCTCAATTTGGTTGGAAGCTGGTCAGAACAACATCACACTATCTCTCGGCTCATTTCGGTATAATTAGTAAATTACTTTTGGTTATAATGGCATGTATAGGTTGAATTGGGCTATTAATGGCATGTTTTTTATTTTGGTTAAAACTAGCCTTTGGAATGGCTTGTGATAGATATGTTTTGAAAAGTGTATAAGAGTCTAAACATGGTTGATATGTGTTTGAAATGGATAAGTGGTGGAAATCATATGGATAAATTGATGAATGGATGAAATGGCATAGTTAGTACAAAGATGTTTTTATATGTATTAGGTTAACTTGATAAAAATGAAGACTTGGTCATATGTATTAATGTCATAAATGATACTTGATATTGGCTTGATTTGGATGTATTGTATTGGCTTGAGAATATGTTTACGTGTTTATATAGGTGGAAGGAAAATTTGGGTGAGAAATATGGCTTGAAAATAGCCCTATTTCGTCCACACTGGCGAGTGTCTCAGCCGTGTGTGACTTGGCCGTGTGACCTAAGTCAGAGAGTTACACGGGTAAGGATACGTGTTGGGACACGTCCGTGTACCTTACTTCGAATGCCCACACGGCCTGACCATACGGGCATGTAATCCCTGCACCTTAGAAAAATTTTGAGATTTTACGAAAAAAAATTCTCTAAGTAGCCAATTTTGTCCCAACTTGTTTCTAATGCATATTTTGGGATTCGATGGCTAATTTAAGGGACAATATGATTGACTATAACCCATTTCTGGTATGAATGTTAAATGGTCTAAAATATCTGTATTTGATTTGCAAATTTTGGTAATGCTCGAAACCTTATTTTGGCAACAGATATGGGTTAAGGGTGTTACATTTATTGGTATCAGAGCTACGGTTTAGCTGATTCTCAAACTAACGTAGCATGTACGAGTCTAGCTATACATGCCATTATTTAACCTATGATAATATGATATCTCCTAACTATTTTAAACATGTTTTTCATATAGTAATGTCGTCCAACAGAGCTGAATCCAAAAAAGCTAATAGTAATGCTCAAGCTTCAGTTCAAAGAGCAGCATCTAATAGTAAAAGGCCCGTATCTGAGGGCCGAGGAGGAGAGGCTAAAGAAGCCTTCTTCCAAATGATGAATGAGTGGTTTATAGAATTTGTAAGAACAAATCCGGTTGTACAACAACCTTCGCCACATGTTTCTCAACCAGTTCTCGATATGCCTCAAGGTATAGAACTTGTTAGAACTGGTAAGTTTCCTGTTAATAAAATTCGTAAATATGGGACAGAAGAATTCAGAGCTACAGCCGAAGATGATCCTGAAATAGCTGAGTTTTGGTTGGACAATACTATCAGGGTTCTGGATGAATTGTTTTGTACACTAGCTGAATGTTTAAAATGTGTTGTATCACTGCTAAAAGATTCGGCTTACCAATGGTGGAATACACTGATTTTTGTTGTACCGATAGAAAGGGTTACATGGGAATTTTTCCAAACCGAATTTTGAAAGAAGTATATCAGCTTTCTTGATCAGAAACGAAAAGAATTCCTAGAACTTAAACAGGGCCACATGACAGTATTTGAGTATGAACGAGAATTTGTCAGACTAATTAAGTATGCCAGAGAATGTATCCCGACTGAAATCACAATGTGTAAGCGGTTTGAAGAAGGGTTGAATGAAGACATAAAACTGTTAGTTGGGATTCTTGAACTAAAAGAATTTGTTGTACTGGTTGATCGGGCCTATAAAGCTGAAGATCTTAGAAAAGAGAAAAGACAAGTTGAGATTGAAGCCCGAACTTCAAGTAAAAGATTTATGGGGAAGTCACAACAATTGATCTCAAAGAAATCAAAGAAATATCATGACTGATTTACCACTTCTACGGGTTATTCTGGGAAAAAAAGTATTCAACACTCTAATCCAAGATCTCAGGCTACATCTATAGCAAGTGCAGATAGTGTTAGAAACACCAAACCCAGATGCAAGCACTGTAATAAACTGCATTTTGAAGAGTGTCGCATGAAAAGCGAAGCTTGCTTTAGATGTGGTTCTTTTGACCACTATCTGAGAGACTGTCCGAAAAAACTTGAGAAAGATCCTTTTCAAACTTTAAGGCCGAGCAACCCCGCTACAAGAGGTAAATTACAAGAGGTAAATGGAAGCCAAGGTAAAACAAAAGATCAAGAACATATGCTATTCGTGCACGTGAGGATGACCCTACACCCGACATTATTACTGGTACTTTTTCTCTTCTTGATACTAATATAATTGCTTTAATTGATCATGGTTCAACATATTCATACATTTGTATGAATTTAGTGCTAAATAAAAAAATTTCTGTTGAGTCCACTAAATTCGTGGTTAAAGTATTGAACCCCTTGGGCCAATATGTGATGGTGGATAAAATTTGCAAGCATTGTCCTTTAATGACACGGGGTTTCTATTTTCTGGCTGATTTAATGTTATTATCGTTTGATGACTTTGATGTAATTCTGGGTATGGATTGGTTGGCTCAGCATGATGTCGTAGTAAATTGTAAATAGAAGCATATTATATTGAAATGTCAGAATGGTGAATTGTTCTATATTGAATTTGATAAGCCGGATAGGTTATCTAATGTGATATCAGCCATGTCAGCACAGAAATATGTCAGAAAAGGGTATAATGCTTATCTTGCTTATGTGTTGGACACTAAAGTATTTGAATCGAAGATTAAACCAGTGTTAGTAGTTTGTGAATATCCTGATGTGTTTCCGGAAGAGTTACCTGGATTACCACCAGTTAGAGAACTGGAATGTTCTATAGATCTTGTTCCGGGGACAACACCAATATCTATAGCACCCTATAGAATGGCTTCAATAGAATTAAAAGAATTAAAAGCACAGTTGCAAGAGTTGACTGATAGAGGTTTTGCTCGACCTAGGTTTTCACCATGGGGTGAATCGGTTCTATTTAACAAGAAAAAGGACAGATTATTGAGATTGTGTATTGATTACAGATAGCTCAATAAAGTCACGATCAAGAATAAGTACCCACTGCCTCGCATTGATGACTTGTTTGACTAGTTGAAAGGTGCTACAATATTTTTGAAGATTGATATCCGTTCTAGTTATTATCAGTTACGAGTAAAAGACTCGGATGTGCCAAAAACAGCCTTCAGAACTAGGTACGGGCATTATGAATTTCTTGTGATGTCGTTTGGCTTGACAAATGCACCTGCGGTATTTATGGATCTAATCAACAGAATTTTTAGACCGTATCTAGATAGATTTGTGGTGGTATTTATTGATGATATTATGGTATATTCCCGAGATGAAAATGAACATGTTGATCATTTGAGAATTGTTCTGCAAACACTGCGTGAGAAATAGTTGTATGCTAAATTCAGTAAATGTGATTTCTGGCTTCGGGAAGTTGGTTTTCTAGGACATATAGTGTCTGCTGAAGGCATTAGAGTGGATCCGAATAAAATATCAACAATTGTTAACTGGAAACCGCCAAAAAATGTACCTGAAGTCAGAAGTTTTTTGGGATTACCAATTATTATCGGAGATTTGTATAAGGGTTTTCGATGATAGCTTCTCCGATGACAAAGCTACTACAAAAAGATGTTAAATTTGAATGGACTAATAAATGTCAACAAAGTTTTGACTGGTTGAAAGCTCTATTGACTGAAGCACCAGTTCTAGTACAGCCTGGATCAGGTAAAGAATTTGTAATTTATAGTGATGTGTCATTAAATGGTTTAGGTTGTGTTTTGATGCAAGAAGGTAAAGTAATAGCCTATGCTTATAGAGAACTTAAACCACATGGAAAGAATTACCCAATACATGACTTAGAATTGGCAACTATTGTATTTGCGCTAAAAATTAGGTGACACTACTTGTTTTGTGAAAAGTGTCATATATTCACCGATCATAAAAGCTTAAAATATCTGATGTAACAGAAAGATTTGAATCTGAGACAACACAGGTGGCTTGAATTGTTAAAAGATTATAATCTGTTTATTGATTATCATCCGGGAAAAGCAAATGCGGTTGCAGATGCTCTAAGTAGAAAGTCTATGTTTGCTTTACGAGAAATGAATACCCGATTGTCATTGTCCGGTGATGGTTCAATCTTGGCTGAGCTAAAAGTTAAACAGATGTTTCTGCAGCAGATCTGTGAAGCTCAGAAAAGTGATAGTGAGTTGCAAGCTAAACAAGTACAGTGCGAAACAACTTCTGATTCAGAATTTCATATTAGACCTGATGGCTGTCTGTTATTCATAGGCAGAGTTTGTATTCCAAAGAATTCAAAACTTGTACAGAAGATTTTTTACGAAGCTCATAATGGTACTATGTTTGTTCATTCAGGGAGTAATAAAATGTACAATGATTTGAAACAAATGTATTGGTGGTCGGGAATGAAACGTGACATTTCTGAATTTATATCTAGATGTTTAATATGTCAACAAGTTAAAGCTAAATATCAGGTACCTTCGACATTATTACAGCCAGTTACAATATCAGAATGGAAGTGGGAAAGAGTTGCTATGGATTTTGTATCGGGTTTACTCCTATCTCCAAAAAAGAAATATGTTATTTGGGTAATCATCGATCGTTTGACGAAGTCTGCACACTTTATTTCGGTACGTATGGATTTCTTCCTAGACAGATTAGCAAAGTTATATGTTTCTGAGATTGTCAGGCTACATGGAGTGACAGTCTCTATTATTTCAGACAGAGATCCCCGATTCACATCCTGATTCTAGAACAAGTTGCAAGAAGCCTTGGGTACGTAATTACATTTCAGTACTGCCTCCTCAAACTAATGGTCAATCCAAATGTGTGATACAAATTCTTGAAGATATGTTTCGGTGCTGTATTATAGAATTCGAAGGTAATTGGGAAAAATATCTACCATTAGTCGAATTCGCATATAATAACAATTATCAGTCAAGTATAAAGATGGCACCGTATGAAGCTCCATATGGACGTAAATGTAGAACTCCGTTGTATTGTACTAAGCTCAGTGAGAAAAAGATACACGGAGTTGATTTGATTCGTGAAACCGAAGAAAAAGTGAAAGTGATCAAAGATAGTTTGAAAGCAGCTTCTGATCGTCAGAAATCTTCTGCGGATCTTAAACGAAAAGAAATAGAATTCCAAATTGGCGATAAGGTATTCTTGAAAGTATCACCTAGGAAAAAAAATTCTTCGATTTGGCCGTAAAGGCAAATTGAGTCCACGATTTATTGGGTCGTATAAGGTTATTGAAAGAATCGGACCTGTTGCATACCAATTGGCGCTACCACCAAAACTTGACAAGATTCACAACGTCTTTCACGTGTCTATGTTACGACGATATCATCAGACCCTTCACATGTTATCTCTCTGACAGATACCAAGATTTAGCATGACATGACATACAGTGAGGAACCGATCAAAATTCTAGCACGTGAGACGAAAGAATTGAGAAATAAAAAGGTAGCCTTAGTAAAAGTTCTCTAGAAATGGCATGGAATAGAAGAGGCTACCTGGGAACCCGAGGAAACAATGAGAAAACAATATCCGAAACTCTTTACTGGTAAGATTTTCAAGGACGAAAATTCTTTAAAGGGGGAGAGTTGTAACAGCCTGTTTTTACTGAAATCGGAACAGTTGTTTCGATACCACAAATTTGAGTCTGAAAAGAAAATTTATTTTAATATTATTTTATGGTCTGAATTATGATAGAAGTATCGTATGAAAATTTAATTAGGAAAATTTTACCAATTACATGTTTAATTGATAAAAGGACCAAATTGCATGAAATGCAAAAGTTGAGTTCTAGTAGCTATAAGTATCAAATAGCTATGGAATTCAAAATTGGAGGTCCTTATATGGCAAATAGACCATTAAGAGGAGTTAGTAGATAAGTATGATGATTCATCCATGGAAAATTAAGAAAAAAAAAAGAAAAATTGGAAAGATGATAAATAATAAAATAAAACAAAATATTGTTATTTATCATCTTTCATAAAATCAAAAGACATGGAAAGCCTATTTTGAAGCTTAAAGATAAACAAGATTACTTTGGCTCAATTAGGTGAGTATTCAAGTCTCGTTTTTAGTAATTTTTATGTTTTCGAGATCGTAATAGCTTAATTTAGCTATCTCGGGGATTAACTTGCAAAGTTATCAAAGTACTAAGGTTTTTCCATGGATGAATATAATTGAATTATGAATTTTTATGGTAGGAAATGAAAGGTTGTTGATAGATAAACAACTTTCGTAAAGGGAATTTTGATGAATTATGGTTTAGGGACTAAATTAAAAGGTTGTAAAATTAATAGAAAAATTCTAAATTTTATGAAATACATGGGCTTCTATTGTGGCATGTAAAAAAATCAGCTAGGCTTGGAATAAGGATTAAATTGCATGCATTTCATTTTTCGAGCCTAGGGACGAAAACATAATTAAATAAAAGTATAGGGGCAAAACGGTAATTTTGCCTAAGATGTGAATTGAATTGAATTGAATATAAATTTTATTAAATTGAGTTAAATTTACTCGTATAGATTCAGATAGACAAAATATGAAATTAGATCGAGGAAAAGAAAAAGTGTCGGTTAATAGACAACAAATCAACGAACACTTATCAAGGTAAGTTCATGTAACTAAATTGTATATATTTATATATTTGGATTGAATGTTGTATATGTGAATTGTGAAATTGCTATTTATATGAAATCAATTATATATCCAACAAATCCCAATAAATGTTAAGTTTCGTTTGAATAGATGAAATTTCGATGGATACAGGGTTCTCGAATTGATTGTGGTCCTGCATATGTTGTGGACTCACCATAGCTCGAAAAAGTGTCCCATTATAAGCCCTCTCAAGCTTCCCATTAATAGCTCTTCGAAGCATCCCAATCAGTTGTGAACCTGCATGTGTTGTGGACACACCGCAGCTCTTATTAGCGTCCCGATATATGGCTCTTCGTGATCTTCCCGATTAAAGGTTCTTTGTGAGCTTCCTGATTAATGGCTCTCCGAAGCTTCCCGATATGGCTCGCTTGAACTTCCCAATATATGACTATTCGGAGCTTCCTGAATATGGCTCTTATGAGCTTTCTGTTATACAGCACGAATAAGCTTCCCGTTACATGGCTAACATGAGCTTCCTCTTATATGGCTCGAGAGAGAGCTTCCCGTTTAAGTGTTCGTATGAGCATTCCCAAATATGAATTGACGGATTATAGTTTTGTACACTTCAAGTGTACTACCTGTGTATCCATCGATATTTCAAATAAATTCAACAGGCAAAGTTCTGACATGGAATAATCTGAGCTTAAGATGAAATATATCTGTTATATGATTATATGATGTGGAAAACATATGTATATGAGAATTGTTACGTGATGAGCTCATCTTTGTTTCATGATATTCATATGAAGTACATAACTAACTTGTTTCTTGAGATTATATGTGTTTAGGCAAATTGCCGAATTTCTTTGGATGAATTTTGCATGCTTACTTAAAATGTAATTGAATGGTAAGTTAATTTCCCGTTATACAAACTTACTAAGCATAATATGCTTACTGTATTTTATTTCTTTTTTTTATAGTAATTCGGAAGCTCAATTTGGTTGGAAGCTAGTCGGAACAACATCACACTATCTCTCGGCTCATTTCGATATAATTAGTAAATTACTTCTGGTTATAATGGCATGTATAGGTTGAATTGGGTCATTAATGGCATGTATGTGATTTTGGTTGAAATTAGCCTTTGGAATGGCTTGTGATAGATATGTTTTGAAAAGTATATAAGAGTCTAGACATGGTTGATGTGTATTTGAAATGGATGGGTGGTGGAAATCATATGGATAAATTGAAGAATGGATGAAATGGCATATTTAGTACAAAGATGTTTTTATATGTATTAGGTTAACTTGATAAAAATGAAGACTTGGTCATATGTATTAATATGTCATAAATGATACTTGATATTGGCTTGATTTGGATGTATTGTATTGGCTTAATAATATGTTTACGTGTTTATATAGGTGGAAGGCGAATTTGGGTGAGAAATATGGCTTAAAAATATCCCTATTTTGTCCATACGGGCGTGTGTCTCAGCCGTGTGTGTTTTGGCCGTGTGTCCCCTGCATCTTAAAAATTTCAAAATAGAATGCTCAAAATTGATCAAACGGCCTGGCACGCGGGCGTGTGACTTGGCCGTGTGGCCCCTGCATCTATTTAATGTGAATCATCATGTTCACATGGCCTAGCACACGGGCATGTGACTTGGCCGTGTGACCTAAGTTAGAGAGTTACACGAGTAAAGACACGGGCTGGGACACGGCCATGTACCCTACTTCGAATGCCCACACGACCTGAGAGATTGGCGTGTCTCTTGCTCACATGGCCTGACCACACGAGCGTGTGTTTCCTATACCTTAGAAAAATTTTGATATTTTGAGAAAAAAATTCTCTGAGTACCCAGTTTAGTCCCGACTTGTTTCTAATGTGTATTTAGGGCCTCGATGGCTAATTTAAGGGACAATATGATTGATTATTACCCATTTCTGGTATGAGTGTTAAATGTTATGAAATATCTATATATGATCTGTAAATTTTGGTAATGCTTTGTAACACTGTTTCGACGACAGATATGGGTTAAAGGTGTTACAGGCCCTCTAGTGGAGGCTATGATTAGAGCGTTTTAAAGGATTGTTGGTGCTAGCCCTACTCCCGCACCTGCCAACTTTACAGCTGTTAATCGAGGATTGCCACTTGAAGGTCTACAGGCGTTGGGTGGTAAGGAATTTGCTGGAATGAAATGGACCGATCCAACTTTAGCAAAGTATTGGCTTGAAGGAATTGAAAGGATCCTCGAGCAAATGTCCTATTCTAACAAGGAGAAATTGGGTTGTACTGTGTCCCTACTTGACGGTGAGGCTCATCGTTGGTGGAATACTGTGAAGAGAGGTACTACTACAGACCAGTTGACTTGGGATTACTTTCTTGAGGTTTTAAGAGGAAGTTTATGGGTTAACAGTATATGGAAACCTGTATACGAGAGTTTTTACACCTAGTTCAAGGTAATTTGACCATAGCTGAGTATGAGTTAGAGTTCGTACGACTTAATTAGTATGTTTCTTATATGATTCTTACTAAGAGGGACCCTTGTAAGAGGTTTCGTTTGGGTCCTAATCATGAGATTCGAGTTTACTTGGTAGCTTAGAACACAAAGTTGTTTGATGAGTTGGTCGAGAAAGTCAAAGTTGTGAAGGAAACTTTGGTTGAACAGCTTTGCTCTGTGGTGACTGAATCGGGAAAGAGAACTTCTTATAGTTCTTGTGCATCTAGATGACCATCTAAGAGAAGGTATGATACTAAGGTTTTGATAGAAGTGCACGACACAAATTTTGAACAAGTCAATCTAGACAGCAAAATAGTGTTGTAGTTGTATTGGTGGATCGTCAGGTGGTTTTGGATGGCCGCTTTGTGGAAACTGTGAGTGTAGGCATCCTGGAGAGTTTCAAAAACTGACTAGTTGATGTTTCAAGTGTGGCTCTAACGAATACTTGTTGAGGGATTGTCCAAACAGAACAGACCCAGAGTTCTACACCTACACCTGTGCCTGCTAGAGGTCATGGCTGAGGTAGAGGTGGTAATTAGAGAGAAGTTGGGCAGCGAGTTGTTGCTCATACTGTTGCTACGTAGGTTGAGTCAAGATGTCTAGCTCATGTATATGCTATTAGGGAGCCGCAAAATCAAAATTCGACTGTCGAGATTGTATGTATTTTTGTCTCGTAATAAATCTTTTATTCTCGTTAGTAGACTTAAGTTCTATGCCTTCGTAAATTTTGAGCGATTTAGTTAGTAAGTGGAAAATCCCAATAGATATTATTCGATTAAGAACAACGGTTACGAGTTCCTTAAACAAGAATGTCATAGTGAATAGAGGAAATTGTTAGAGAAGTTACCGTAGAATAGTCTGTGGTAGTGAATACGATCTTTAAAAGAAGTTGTAGGAAGTTAAAGAGAATAGGATCAGAGTTGCGCAGCGAAAATGTTGTGGTTGGTTTAAAAGTAGAAATAACATATTTTGTGATCAAGCAAGTGACTTGTCAGCAAGGAATTTTGAGGACGAAATTCTTTTTAGAGGGGAAAAGTTGTCACACCCCAAAATTGGGCATAGAAGTTTTGAGGGTAATTTATAGATCTTAGCTCAAAATGTGTTCAAAAATTCGAAGCATGGTAAGCTGGAAATGTCTTCGACTATGGCTTTTAGAAAAATAAATCAATTTATGAAAATAATGTAGAAAAGAATTCCAATTTTAAAAAAGAGGATTGTTTTGTAAAATGGTTAATTTAATAGTAGTTTTATTCGATGTCTTGTGTTGCGACACGAAAGTCCCTGAGTAGCGACACGACCATCATCCTTTGCATTCTTGGGCTTGAATTGGCACCCTACACACTCAAATAGCTCATTATTCGTTCCCAATGCCCAAGTTGGCCTTACGGGTCATTAAAATACTAAAAAAGTACGTAAAATGCTTATTTTGCAAATAATTAATCTAATCTACGAAAGTTGAAATGCAATAAATAATTATAAAATGGTTAGAAAACAAGCTTGTTAAGTGTCGAAATGCACTAAAACTACCATTATAATTGGCGGCAGGTCAATAACCACTGTATGTTTACAACTACCTCACATCCTTTCAAGGATAGCACCATGAAGTCTATGACGAACTGAGTACCTTGTGTTTCCCAACTAACATTTTTGCACAAGCCTCGAGTGTATATAAAGCCCCATCAGCAACTTCCACCTTCAACTGATATTGCTTCTAAACTGGACACCCCAAAGTTCAAGTTAGTGCTCCATCAAAAAAGTTATGAGTGCTCCCTGAATCCACCAGCACAAACACCCAATTGGAACCAAATTTGGTTGTAAGTTTCATTGTTTCATTGCCATGGGACACTTGCATCACATATAAATAGAGAATAGGTAACTCATCCTCCCCATTATCTTATTGACTACCATCCAAATGTTTGTCACATTCTTGCAAATCCCCCCTTATCCCCTTCATGATGGGTCTCAATCAAAATCTGATACAATTGAGACTTAGTACATTTATTATGCCTTGGAACAAACTTGGCTCTATACCAAAAACATAAGCCTTTCTTCTTCCTTTCCTCAATGTCAACATGAGAAGGTAATTTGGTATTAGCTTTGTGCCCACCAGACCCTAATTTAGAAGATATTGAACCTAGATTAGTAGTAAAGCACTAAGACCATTATAGCATTTTTTGAGTAGATGCAGTACTAGGAAACAAAGTACTAGTTTTAGCATAAGAAGAAGAAATATAAGGGAAAATTCTTCTCTAGTTACTAATCAAGATACTTTCCACTTGTCTAGCCATAAGAAAACCCTTAATCAATATATTAGGCTTAAATAAACACAAATATTAAGAAATCTCTTCAAATTACTAGAAATATGCTAAGAGCATATGACTCTGATAGTTGCAATTGATGAAGAATACTAACAAAGTCATCATTGTAATGCTCAACTGGCCCCCTCTGTTCAGAAAAGTCAGATCCAAATCATTCATTCAACTGCTGTAGGTATGAATCTCACTCCAACATGTGAAATCCACCCCTCTGTTGTGTGTAAAAATGATTTTAATCCAACGTCTTCCTCTCTAACTGAAGCATCATTATTTGAACCTTAGCAATATCAGGCATTGCTTCCCCTTCAAAATATTGTTCCATCTTAGACCATCAACCCCAAAATATCATGCCCATCAAACTTAGGACAATTTTGGTTATAGGATCTATTACTCCTATCTTCAAAGCCATCATGGCTCGACCCTGATGCAACAGCATCCACCATAACCAAATTAGGCCCATTATCCTTTAATGTTCAAGCCCGAGCCTAGCCCATATTTTAAATAGGCCTTATTTTTTGCCCAAGCTTGTTTTTTAGGTCTAATATTTTTATTCAAACTCTCTCAAATTACGGGCGAGCCTTTGGGCCTAAGCAGGTAGTTTGACCCATTAACAGGTCTAGTTATTACAAAAGTTGTTAAAATAAACCCTTAAAATGATCCATTTCATTAACATGTCAAACGCCTCACTTTATTAAAAAAAACTATTAAGACTTTTCTTGGAAGAGTTGAAATATAAAAAGATATAAAATAATTCTTTTTTTTTTCTTTCTATAGATGTGTTTGATATAAAATATGAAAAAATTAAAAGAAAAAAAATCTTTTTCAATTGCTTGGTAAAGTTAAAACTAAAAATATTAAAAAATTACATTAGTTTGAACATATCCCTCTCATTTTTTTTCTTCACTTTTCTTTCTTACCACGCACAATCACTCAATTTATTTTCTTTCCATTTTTCCGTCCTTCCATTTTTCCTCTCAGCCAAATACATCCTAAGGGGATATTTGGTTCTTCGAATCTAATATTACATTCTGTAGTAAGATTAAAGGAATATAACATTATGAGTGGAATGTGAGATTATTTTGTTTGGTTCATTTGGTTAGAATGTAAGATTTAGGTGTTTAGTTGATAGAATATAAAATTATCTAGAAGCACATTTCACTAGAGGTGTCCATAGGCCAGGCCGAGCCCAACCAAAATTTTAGGCCCGTTTGCTATGCCCGAGCCCAGCCTGAATAAAAATGTTCGTATTGATTTTTTTATTTTTTTATATACATTTTAAAAATATATATAATACATCAAAAATACTAAAAATATTAAAGTAAATGTTTCCCAACAAATTGAAAATAAATTAAAAAACAATATGTACACTTAAATAACACTAAGATAGGTGCAACTTAACAAGCAAATGCCTCTAAAATAGTAACAAAATTAACAATAAAGCAAAAGTTATACAATATCCAAACAATAACAACAAAATAGTAGCAACATAGTAGTAAAATTGTAGCAAAATAGTAAAAAAAAACAAAGAAAATAGCAAAAAAGTAAAAACAAAAAACAGCAAGAACAGTAAAATAAATAGTTTTTTTTCTGTATATTCGGGCTGAGCTCGGGCTAAAAAAGTCTTACCTGAAGCCCAGCCTATTTTCTAAACAAGCCTTATTTTTTTTACCCAAACTCATTTTTTAGGCCTATATTTTTAGGCAAACCCTCCCTCTTTTCGGGCGGGTCTTCAGGCCGGAGTCAGGTAGCCCAACCCATGAACAGGTCTACATTTCAGTTAATTGTCCTTGTTATAATAAAAAAATTTAAACAAGTTTATTTTCTTTTATATTTTGTCTCAATTTCTATAAAATTATGATAAATTATTACAATTCCTTCTTCTTATTATAATTTATATGTTATTTAAATAAATTATGTTAAAAAATTTATAAATCATGTAATGATTTTTGAAAAGTGATTGCTCCTATAAATATAGTTATAATTATCTAATATATAAATTATTAAATAAAATACCATGATTACAATTATAATGTATGAGTTCACTGATAAGAAAAGTATTTTTTTGTTTTTAGTTAATCTAACTTTAATTAAGAAAAAAATATAAATTGATTAGATTAATATAAACAAAAAGCAAGTTAGTCCAAAATTTACACCTGAAATCTAAAATTCTTAATTAATAGATCATAATAAATTTGTTCCCTCTACTATGAGATGACCATAATATAATATTATAGTATGATCAGAATGTTGAAAATATTAAAATCCAAACACCGTAATCTCTTTTTAAAATGTAATATTATAGGCCGAAATGTAACCATTACGAGCGATAATATTAAATTCGCTAACAAAATTTTTTGGGCCACAGACAAAACAAGCCTGGCCATGAACACCTACATTAGTAGGTAAAAGCTAAACAAATGACCCCAAAAACAATAGTGATAACAAAAAAAAGTGATTTAATGAAAAACCAAAAGTAATTATCTTGTTCATCGATAAAAAGGAATATTACAGCTACCCATGAATTAAAAATTCGTCGTCAATTATCGTGCAAGGACTTCATTAAATACAATCTGTTGAAGTTTTGCCCGGCAACCCTGCAAAAAACATAAAAACAGAGAATCTTTTATCATCTTTTTTAGCTTCCAAAGAAACTAGGTTACATCATTTCTAGTCATTTTCTTCAGGTATGAAATTTGAACCAGCTGAATCTAGAACTGAACTGATGATCAGACCGGTTCAACCAGCAGTCCAGCCGGTTCAACTGCTAATCCATTTTTTTAAGCCTTGGCGCTTTAGAGATGTCAGGCTATCCTAAAAGACAATTCCAACCAAAAATAGACAAACATACCCGTTGATTTGGTTGCAGTAATTAGCAATTTGATTTGTTACGAGAAAGCTCTCCAAACGTGATGGTTCAGGGATTGGCTTGAAGATCGGATTTGAGGGGTCCTCCTCTGGCAGAGGCTCCTCCCCAGCAGCTTTTCTAGCCATGTTCTCTGTCCTATAGATACAAAACAAACATGCATAACAATATTTATTTTCTAAAAAATGCCTGACCATATAATACATAAAAGAGAGGTGAGAACTTTAATCTTTCTGGCTTTTAATAATTATGGTCCACAAAATCCTAAAAAAAGAACAATCTTCAACTAATTCCACTTGAAAGCTTTGAGCCCCAGAAAATTCGAGAGCAGAAATTAGATAACAATTCCATTAAATTTACTTGACGATTTTGTTCTACATTTCCCCTCTCTTCCCAGGAAAATCATTTAAAAGGTTAGAAGAGTTTGTTTGAATAACATGGATAGCTCAAGTATACCACCTTCTTTTCTGAAGCCATGCCTGTTGCTGGGCTTGCTGTCGTGACAGACTCCTATAGTAAAATTGAAACTGCAAAACGAGAAAAAAAGTATAATCAAATAAAATAAAAGGCAATTACGTTAAATCATAAAATCACAACTAATGGTATAAGTACAATATCAGATAAAGGGGAATGCCAAATGCCTACCTTCTGTTGTTCCATTGACAAATCATCCATGCATTCGATCAAAAATTCCACATTCCTCTCCATATATGGTTTAGTTGACAATTGCAGACGGTCATAATCACACTAAAACAAAGAATTACCGTCAAAAGAAAGCGAATTTCACATGTACAAGCTATGTTAGTTCAGTTCTTCATGTTCCCCAAGTATCCATATCTGACATTTACGCCCAACACATATTCAAACATATGTATAGGAAAATAATCTTCCAAATATATAGGAAAACTTAGAAATATATATCATACCCATCTCAGACACCAATATTCAACACCCACCCCAAAGTACGAATAAGATACGGTACAAACTCTTTTACAACAGCACTACAGAAAATTATTCAATCAACAATTTATATTTCACCTGTTTGACCGGAGTATCAGATTCCAGCTCAGTCATAAAGGCACTGATAAGTGCAGAATTTGAGACTTTGATCTGTCCAAAAAAAAAAAAGCAGCACAGACGTTAACATAAAAGTGGGAACCATGTTTATTACATTTGCAAAATACACTATTTTGGGTGAACGTAAAGAAATCCTAATCTACCAACTCATCCAATCAATTTTACATATCAATGCCATTCTGAGTGTAATAAAATAAAAGTTATGATAACCTCAAGGATTCTCAAACACATTTTATGGCAATTATGAAGATCCGGATTCAGATATTACAAAAAATGCATACATCAACTGCTTCTATCCCTACTTACAGCATATTTTAATTCTGCTGAAGGAATCAGTCATTCATCATATGCAGAATAATTATCAGGAATGCATCTCTTATTTGAATCCTGAGCATCATGGTTATTTAATAAAAGAAAATGCTAATGGATATAGAAGTTCTACAATCAATTGCATTATTTCAAAGAAATAGTAAATAGTTGAAGCCCTAGAAGCTTACAGGAATTTCCTCAAAAATATCGACCCATGATAAGTTTTTCTCCCGCAATCTATAACAGCAAAGAGACCATTACTAATATCAGACAATATGAAATTGATATTTACAGCTTTTGATAGCAAGGAGAAACCATACTTCTCTCCAGTGAAGTTATTAGCTCGGTAAAGTTCCATAAAAGAATCAGATAGCTTCAAAGCCTTGAGAGCCAAGACACCTTGATTTGACCTAGAAGGATCATAGATAATGCACACACACCTCCTAATATTCTCCTGCATGGGTTAATAAATAAGCAGGTAAATAAATACTCCAAAATACAAATAAAATAATGAAATTATAGTTGACAAGTGAATTTAAATGGAAAGCAACACAAAGTTGCAAGTTCAAAGAAAAGGCATAGAGCCTCACCATTTGGTTTTATTTTAAAATTTTATCCACTGATTGAAGAAAAATGTCATGCTCAACATTAGGCACAAATTTATACAAAATTCAGGAGTTTCAAAAAACAAAGTTGAAAACTAAAAAATAAGGGTTTTGTGAAATCCTCTAAAATGTTAATGGGTAAAAAGAATTGGTGTTGAATGAATGTAATGGTTTCACGAGAATCAGCCAATTGTCTTGACCACGGGACATCACTAAGAAATAGGAATCCATGTTATCAAAAGATTTCCCAAGATTATTTCTAGCATGGAACGAGTCAATCAGGCTATGTTGCTCAAACTCAAGGAAGAGGGTCAAATACAGTTGTGCCTGACATGGCCATACTTTACTTTTTAAAAAGTTCTTCCATATATTTGGCATGTCGAAATATGTCTGATAGGGATAGTTGAAGGAAAATAAGAAGTCAACATAGGTGACAAGGATGTTTCATTTACTCCAGTTCATGTTAAAGCAGGGACAACCGGACAAGTTCCTTTTAACAGGCAATGACATGTCTGGCATGTTACATTTTAATTCTAGCTCGCTGCTCTTGCTGAGTTAAAAGAAGTAGGGACGGAAGGCTCATTAATCTGAAGCAAATATTTCCCAGATTAAGTGGAAATAACACAAAGGTGAAGAGGCACTCTAAAATTCAAAAATACCTGATAATTCATAAAGGTCTCAATCAACTCCACTGTTTGGTATGAACCCAAAATTGTTGATTGGTACCTGAAAATATATAAGGAAAAGATCACACCATGAAATAAAAAGCAGAAAGGTTCATAATATAACCATAACTTAAGGTAGATATTAATACAATGGATGCTGCCATAATGGTATTATGTATTCACAATTAATTCCCAACTTACTGGAGCTATTAGGACTCAGAAATCATATATACAGTTCTGTTATTCCTAACTCCATTAGCATATAAGACTATGTTGCTCCGACTCCGCATTTTTCTTGATGCACTCATGTCTAAAACATAATCGGACATGGGTATGGAGATATGATCCTCCAAGAACCCTCCAAATACATGGAAAAACCTAAAAAATTGAACATACCCCCCCCCCCACCATCTTGGGAAATACCAGTATCCAACACTCACACCCATCCCAATTTCATAAATCTAAAAACGCATCCATCAAATACTACACAATGTTAGGCTGAGCTTAATGTGGTGGTTGTTATCTGTTTCCAAAAGAAAAAACTATAGAAAAGCAAACACCAGTATTCGAAGAAATCAAAAAACAAAAAGTTACCTTCAATGAATAGCTGCAATATAATTAAAGATTATGTTTGGATGTTCATTACCATAGACCATTGATTCAATCAAATTTGACTTTAACTTTTACCCGCTACAAAACTTGGAAATACTAGACACCACACAAACATAACACGCAGAAAAATAACAAGATGAAAAATAACATGACTACAAGAAACACACAAATGCCTCAAAAACGATATAATACAAACTATTCACGTATCAAATAAGAGAACTCATTAAACATGATTAAAAATTTACATGACAAAGTACAAATACGACGCTGATACTTGAATTCAAAGTACCACATAAAAACAATTAACAAAAGTAAAAATCAAACAACCAAAAAATTAAATAAAGCAGAAAGACATTACCATCCAACAGTGTTGTTATCAACATTAACCTCCCTTAGACATCTCATCATCTCAAGCTGATAATTAGCTCCATCAGCTTCAATCTCCTCGTCTTCCTCGCGGATCTGCCTCAACGAATAAAACATGAGATGTTCTAATTCAACTAAAAAAATTCTCAAAAACGAAAGGAGATTTGCCAAATTACCGGGAAAGGAAAACAGTTAGTAACTTCAAGAACACTGCCAACATCTAATCCAAGAAGCTGGCCTGTAACCAGTGCAGGTGAAAACTCCTTGCAATGTTTGATTATTTTTAATATCACCTAGTTTTTCAAAAACATTTACTGATAAGATAATCGAAATCAAAAGAAAATTAGGTTAAAAATAAATTAGAAGAGGGAACGAAAGAGCACCACGCCTTCGATTTGAACAACTCGGAGAGGGGAAGCAACCTCCTCCGTTGCCGCAACCTGAAGGAACGACCTTGCCATTGAGTTCGCCATTATTGAATTTCTTTTAAGTCTTCAACGGCAATCTCTGTTAGCAAAACAACTGAAGCATAAAGAAGAGAAGAGAAGAGAAGCGGAACCCTATGTTCGATTTTATTTCACTTTTTATTTTTATTTTCCTTTCCAATTCTTCTTTGATTCGGATTCCAATTGATTATTATGGATATTATTATAGTGTGGGCTATTGGATCTTTTTGAATTTGGGCCTTGAGTATATTTACATGTATATTCCAATAACTCAACTTTTATCTTGTTAAATTTTTAATTTGATGATTAACATTTAAGAAATTATTATTTTTAATCTTCATACTGTTAAATATTTAACGACATTATGACATGGTAAAATCAAACCTTTAAATCCTCAGGATTTTACTTCCCTAACTCTCTCCGGGATGTTGATGTTGTTTTCTGTTTCTAATAAAGTTGGACATCCATCTTTTCTTTTTGGCGTTTGTTCCAATCTCATATTTATTTTCTCTGAATCTTTATATATTGTGTGTACATCGAATCGCCAATTACATTTTTAGGTTGCTTCATGAATTGCTCAGTTGCGGTCATTGGAACTCTGACTTTTTTACATAAGGTCGTCACTGAGTGAAGGAAGAAGACCCCAACTTTCTGGCCATTGATGCTCCTCTTTATACAGTGGTAGATCCACGTATCAATACATACCTGCTTTTTTTTTTTTTGCAAGATTGCATACAACACCGCTCGAAAAGTATTTACATTAGAAACATTTAGAGCAGGTGCAATTCTAGTGCATAAAAATTGTATCCACATCTTCGCAATGGGAAACATTATTGCTAGAGTAAATGAAATGGGAATATCAGTGTCGGGGTGGTGTTTCCAATCATCCATACCCTCTGTTAGATAGTTTATAAAGTTATCCATATTAATATCCTTAAAATATTCTAAATCACTATTTTCGAAAAAATCGGATTCATAATACGGAGCATTATAAAATTCACAAATTTCCCTAGGGGTGACATGCAGATCTATGCCTTGTATAGGTACCTTTCCCCAGACAGCATCGTATGGTCTCTTAGACACCCTATCCCTGAATGATATCGGGATGACAATAGGGTTTTTGGGGGTTACACAAAAATGTTCCCACCTATGGTATCGGACCAATGCCCATATCTCCTTACACAAGACTATAGATGGTTTGAAACCCTTATGTTGTATGAACGTCTTCCTTTGAAGTTCTAAGAAAAATATTCGACTTTCGGGTTTGGAAAGTTGGAGGGATTTGCAACCATCGGTGTCTATTGTTCATTAGTTCGTTTAGTTTTCCTATGAGGCACTTTTCAAAGATATTCGACTAGTGAACTAAAGATTCAAGCAATATATTCCCAAAACCGGTAATGCAATGTAATAGTAGAACTTTAAAAGGAACCCTTAACCTTATTATATCAAATGCTCGTTGCCCCTTATATAACTTCGTTGCAAATCGACCGTTAATGTGGAGCTTGTATATGCAAAAGAAAATATAACAAGGAAATAAATAGAGATTGAAGCAAGAATAATGAGAAAAGAATAGGAGAATAGGGGTTTTTAAAGTTAAAAGAATTTAAGAGGTTTTTAAAATGTTTTGGAGTTAAAGGTTGTTTAGAAATAGGGTTAAAGTGTTTTAATTTGACTAAAAGTGGTGTTTTTAGGTTAGAAATCGGTTAAAATAAGGGTTTGGCTACTGGGTTTACGTAACGGGTCAGGTCAACCTTGCAAAAATTTGCAATGATGTCGCGACACAAGGGTTCTATGTTGCGACACCTCTGGCAGTGTACGTGTAACACTTTTAACCTGTTCCGTCGCCGGATTAGGGTTACGAGGCATTACCTAACACAACACAGTCTAACACAGTCATTTATCACAATTCATGTCTACTAATCATATCTCATATACAAACCATACTTCTTTTCCGTGCAAACCAATTTCACAATACAATTCATACACTAAAATTTAACCAAGTCATAACCATTCTACTATTCAAATTTCGAACCAGCTAACATACATCGAATCATATTACATTATAACAAAACACATCCACCAACTAAATCATGACTCAAGCCGAATCTTATAACCAAACATTATCATACATATATACCTCGAAACATACTTCCCAAAAGAGCTTATAACATGACCGAATATACATAAAAATTAGTATCTCTACCAAGCCATTTCGCATGGCAACTTATATACAATTCAAAATTTGACATAGTCTATACATGCCATATGTCATAATATCAAGTTTTCAAAATACCAAAATGGCGATTGATAGTGTGACAATAATTCTTGACGATCCCCAAGCTCGAGCTTTATATATATCTATAATACAATGGAAGGATGCACAAAGTAAGCTTTGGAAGCTTAGTAAGCCATCAGCAAATAAATCATCTCAATGATATTTATAATTCAATTCAACTAGGTCGAATTTAAATAAATCTCAAACACATATACATTTAACTATCTCATATAAATTCATATTATCACATTAAGTACTAAACTTACCTTACTATTTCATGAAAATATAAACTTCACACATACCTGAACCATTTAGCTCAAATTCAAATTCGGAATTGTTAAGAACACACGGAAATCATATAAAGCTCGTACAATGCCATATCCCGAATATGGTCTTACATGTTAATGCATATCGATATCACTGTCCCAGATAGGGTCTTATACAAATCATATACGATGCCAATGTCCCAGACATGGTCTTACACGTTTTCTCACTTCGATGCCAATGTCCTAGACATGGTCTTACACGAAATCACACCTCGAAAGTCCTAATATCATGACATCAGTATCCTATACATTTCCTAAGATTTATTCGCAGCTTTCGACTTCGTAATTAAATCAATTCATGCACGAAACCAGTCATCCAATGCTCAAATCAATTCGGCAATATATATGTATACATATACAAATCAATTCGGCAATGTATATATCTATATGGGTAAACTACACCCATGGTCACTTTTGTTTACCTTAGGTTACGTTTTAGTCACTTATGTTTGAAATGTTACGTTTTAGTCATTTACGTTATCATGTTGTAACATTTTAGTCACTGAGCCATTAATCGTCGTTAATGGTGTAACGATGGTGACGTGCACGTTAAATCATCATTTCAAACAAAATTTTAGGTTAAATTATACAATTGATCCCCATATTTTTTTCGTTTTAAGTAATTTAATTTTTTTATTTTATGTTCTTTAAAATTTCCTCTTTTTTTCCATTCTCTTTTGTTTTATGTTTGCATACCTTTCTCATTTCTTTTAACATATTAGTAAGTCGAATTGGCAGTGAAAAAAGAAGTAGGAAGTCAACGTCATCATTTGCCTATAACCAAAACCCATAAACCCATACCATGCTTCTTTCTTCACTACCAATTCAATTTCCTGGTATATTAAAAGAAATAAAGAAGGTAGGAAAACAGAGGGAGAAGTAGAAGAGAATGGAAAATAAAGAAAAAAGAAAGAAAGAAAGTTAAAAGAACATAAAAGAATTAAATTGCTCAAAACGAAAAATTATGGGGACCAATTGTATAATTTAACCTAAAATTTTTATTTGAAATGATAATTTAACGTGCCACGTCAGCTTACCATTACACCGTTAACGACAATTAATGGCTGAGTGACTAAAATGTTACAACACGATAACGTAAGTGACTAAAATGTAACATTTCAAACATAAGTGACTGAAATGTAACCTAAGGTAAACAAAAGTGAACATGGGTGTAGTTTACCCTATCTATATTTAAATCAATTGGGCAATATATAAAACATATACACTTGAATTCAAAAACATTTATTTACTTATGAATTTACATTGTATAGAAACGAGCGGATCGGATCAACTACTTGTTTAATTCAAATTTAAATCCGATTTCTTTCTTTCTTGATCTATATGAATTCAAATTTAACTCATTTAATCACCTATTCATTCAATTTCATCCAAAAATGCCTATTTGGACATTTTTGCACTTTAGCCCCTAAAGTTTCACATTTATTCAATTTAGGCTCTATTTCACAAATATACAAAATTTACACAATTCAATATAACCCAAGCTTAGTTGAATTACTATAGTGCCCCTAGCAGCCCAAAACTTTCATTTATTTCACATTTAAACCACTCAATTTGCATATTTCACAATTTAATCCCTATTTGACATATTTGTCAAAATCACTTTACAAAACATATTAATCTATCAACAATTATTCATTTTCCATCATCAACATTCAAAAAAACCAAGCTATCATCAATGGAAACTCACAAATTCTTCTACCAAATCAAAAATTAGGGCATGGGCTAGCTAGAACAAAAAGCAACAATCTCAAAAACGTAAAAATTATCAAAAATTGAGCTCAAATCGTACCTTAATCAGGCTATGTGTGTGCCAAACCCTAAGTGTTCATCAATGGTGTCTTTCTTCTTCAATATTCATCCAAGAAAGAAAAGATGGACAAAATTTTAGCTTTGGTTTTATTTATTTTATCATTAATTTACTTATTTACTATTTTACCATTAAAAACATTAGTAATTACACCAAATGTCACCCCACTATCATCCACTAACTCACAAATGGCCTATTTACCACTTAAGGACCTTTAATTTAATGTTCTATAGCTATTAGACACCTTTAGCTTATAGAACACAACTTTTATGCTTTACGCGATTTAGTCCTTTTTATCGAATTAAGCATTCAAACAGTAAAATTTCTTTACGAAACTTTCACAAATATATAATCACATACTGTAAATACCAAAAATAATATTAAAATAATTTTCTAACCTCATATTTGTGGTTTCAAAACTATTGTTTCGATTTAACTAAAATTGGGCTGTTACAATGCCGATGTCGCGACACACCATGAAATCTTGAGAGTTGGGGCCACTTTCATCGATGTTGTGACACACACAGGGGTACTCGTGTCACGATGTCGATATGATTTTTGAAAGTTTTTTATTCTTGATTCGATGTTGCGACATTGATCTTGTTTTGGCCCTTTTCTCTTGAATTTTAAGGTGTTCTGTCCGTACATATCCTAATTCTAAATAGTTTAAAGAAAAGTAAGTCCTAACTACCTATTTAATCATATTCCTATCCAAGTACTAATGTTTAAGTCTATTAAAATACAATAATTTACAAAAATTAAACTAGTTTAAGGAGGATTAGGTGTCAGATTTGTCTATCAGC